>NC_052055.2:40148585-40181562 GCF_903992535.2 Arvicola amphibius
ACCGTGGCTGTCTTGGAACTTGCTTTGTAGAGCACACTGGCCTAGAACTCACAGAGATCCTCCTCCTGCCTCTGCCTCCCAAGTGCTGGGATTAAAGGCTTGTGCCACGGTCAATCATGTCATGTGATCAAATAATCTTGCTTCAGAGTAACCTACAAAAAGAACAGACATTTGTTATGGCCACTGAAAGCAATGTGATTTATAACAGCCTAAAGATGGCACTTCCTGTAAGATGTACTGGGCAATGGTGGCACAGACTTGTGGGGATGGTCATCCAATGACTAGTTTAACTTGTGGCCTATGCCGCAAGAGGGAGTTGAGCCAGGAAAGGGATTTTCCAACTGAGCATGTGACATGGGACTTCTTCACCAACCCCACATCAGACAAATGCCTGATCTCCAAAATATATAAAGAACTCAAGAAACTAGACATTAAAATTCTAATTAACCCAATTAAAAATGGGGTACTGAAGCAAACAGAGAATTCTCAACGGAAGAAGTTCAAATGGCCAAAAGACACTTAAGGTCATGTTCAACCTCCTTAGCAATCAGGGAAATGCAAATCAAAACAACTTTGAGATACCATCTTACACCTGTCAGAATGGCTAAAATAAAAAACACCAATGATAGCCTGTGCTGGAGAGGATGTGGAGTAAGAGGAACACTCATCCATTGCTGGTGGGAATGCAAACTTGTGCAACCACTTTGTTAATCAGTGTGGTGGTTTCTCAGGAAATTGGAATCAGCCTACCTCAGGATCCAGCAATACCACTCTTGGGAATATACCCAAGAGATGCCCAATCATACTACAAAAGCATTTGTTCAACTATGTTCATAGCAGCATTATTTGTAATAGCCAGAACCTGGAAACAACCTAGATGCCCCTCAATGGAAGAATGGATAAAAAAAAGTGTGGAATATATACACATTAGAGTACTACTCAGCAGTAAAAAACAATGACATCTTGAATTTTGCATGCAAATGGATGGAAATAGAAAACACTATCCTGAGTGAGATAACCCAGACCCAAAAAGATGGATATAGTATGTACTCACTCATTAGTGGATTCTAGCCATAAACAAAGGACATTGAGCCTAGAGTTTGCAATTCTAGAGAAGCCAAGTAACAAGGTGAACCCAAAGAAAAACAAATAGAGATCTTCCTGGAAATTGGAACCCATTTCTTTACTAATGCTTAATGAGGGCATCCAGGCCTACACTGGGTGGCTCTCCTGCAAATTAGCCACTCTATACGTCAACATCAAAGCCTTGACCCTGGAAATAGTTATGGTGAGCTCAGTCTAGAAAAGAGAAACTACTTGAAAAATTGTTGGCTGAAGTGAAATTCCATAAAAACCCACACCCGTTCTGCTGGAAGCCGTTAATACACCTGTGTCCATTCCCAGGGGAAGCTCAAAGTTTCCCTGTCTATCCTGTGAAGAAGGTTGTCTGTTACATTTATGAACACTATTGATGTACCAGGGTCTGTGAACGGGATTGATGTGGAATTGTCGCCACTGTCACATAGGTTTGTATACTTGGTCCCCCCAGGCTGTGTTGTTGGGGACACTGTGCAATCTCTGCACTAGGACCTACCAGATCATCTTAGATGACTGGACGGATGGGGGATGAAAATGCCATGCAACCAACTGCATCACATCCTGATGTCCATCCCACAATTTCCCCATCCTGTGTCTTATGCCCTTGTGAATCTGGGGTTAAAGAAGCTCTCATTTCATAAGCCAATCGTTTAAAGCTATTTGATCACAGCCATGAGAAGGATTAGTATGGATGTTCAGAATAGAAAGTGGGGGCGGGGACAGCAACAACTGAATACTGTGGGTGGTGCTGAGCCATGACTGGCCCAAGGTAAGTGACATCACAAGGGTTTATTATGAGGTAAGCTAGATACCAGTGCATATAAGCTGTTACCTGGGGCTGGGTTTTGTCCTTGTACAGCAGAGGAGGAGTTGTTTGTTGGCTGAGCATTTAGATTCGGTCATTTCTCCTAGGCTTGAACATTCCAAACTGGTCGGATCTTGAAGAAGTGAGTTTCCCTGGTTTTCTGTTTGACTTTGGGTGTTTGGCATTTATTGACTGATTTTTTTTTTAGCCATATTGGCTATTGTTTTAAATGTGGCTGTTATTTCTATTCCTACACTGACTGAGAGTTTCCATTTTTTCAAACCTCATTTCTTTGTCATTGTTAGCTGTACTCTGGTCTGTTTTAAACTTTGGTGGTTTGTACGCACAGTGAGGAATTAAGGGAACTGTGCTGAATCCTCAACAGCAGTGTGCCACCTCCCTGTCATGTCAAGTGACCAATACTTTTATCATACAAAATTCATATTCTCCATATGACGAAAGGTACAAAATGACAATTTTTGTGTTTGTAGAGTTGTGTTATTTATATTAAAAATTTCTCTAATTCCATGTTTGTCCCTGGCTGTGGCATTTCATTCCTTTTCATAGGTGACTGTGTTCACTAGATGGTCATAGGTGACTATGCTATGCTCTTTGTCAGTTTTTGTATGTGGGTTGAATCTTGTGTTCCCAGTGCAGGCATCTTGATCATGAAGAATGGACTTTACAGTGTGTCATTGACAGGAAAGGATCTAGTACTCTCCTTACGGGTATTCCATGAATTTAGTAAATGACCCTGTCATTTACTCTTTTCAGGGTATCTTTACTTGACTAGTAAGGACTTTATGAAAAGAGTTTGTTTTATAAAAAGATTTGAAAGTATCCCTTCCCTCGTTTTATAGACTACTGGAATATTTGTGGATCATTAGAGTTATGTCTTTAGGTTGTTGGATTCTTCAGTGAATTTTCCTGGTAACAATACAAGACATTGTCAACCCAAAGGTTCTTTCAGATGCTGTTGCCTAGGTTATTATTTAGACTTTGAAGTTTTCCACGGATTCTTGTGTCTCTCCTTGTTATATATGAGTTCGTTTCTTTAGTGGAGCAGGGAAAGATGGGAGGCTGCGGAGGGACTGTAATGCTAGGAGGGATCCTCCATCCAGGCACAAGGACTCTAGTAATGATGGTCACTCGGTGGGAGTCAGAAGCAGTTTCATTCCCATCAGACAATTATGTCTCCATGGACTTCAAGGTTTCTGAGTGAAGGTGAGTCCTGCACCATCAGGAAGCAGGTTTATTTAATAGGAGGCCTATGCTACATGGCAGGGGAAGGAATTTAGAATTGAGACTACTTGCAGGGGTCATTGTTTCTCTGGCGGAAGTGGGTGGGGGAGACTCGGGCAGTGTGACTTATGACAGCAATGAATCTGCCTTGACTTCTGGGGAACACGGGTGGGATGTGGATGGGTGGGAACACTTTTTTCAATGCCCATGTTTATTGGTTACTATTCTGTTTTCATAAGAGTTCATAAACAGCCTGCAGAAAGGCTGCTCCATTACCCCTATCCTAACCCCTGCCATCACAGTGGAACTCTAAAACACAGCCTGCTCCTACACAGACAGGACCAAGAGGTGAGTGAAAAGGCCCTCTCTAGGCCCTCCATACTGGAGCAAAACCACAGGCGCACCCCAGGTGCATCAGCAGGTGAGTTTCCTCCAGGTAGGCTGCTCCAAAACTCCTGAGACACAGACAGTGATAGTACCAAGCAGACCAAGAACAGTTCTGAGATATGCAGAGAGATACTGCAAGGAATGGACCAGTAAGCAAAGACACTGGCGGCATCAATTAAAGGAAGAGATGGGTAGGCACCAATGCAAGAATTCATCCAACAAGCCAGGCGGCGGTGGCGCACGCCTTTAATCCCAGCACTCGGGAGGCAGAGGCAGGCGGATCTCTGAGTTCGAGGCCAGCCTGGTCTACAAGAGCTAGTTCCAGGACAGGCTCTAGAAACTACAGGGAAACCCTGTCTCGAAAAACCAAAAAAAAAAAAAAAAAAAAAAAAAAAGAATTCATCCAACAATGTAAAAAGCAACGTGGTAACACCATAACCCAGTGGTCATACAGCAGGAAGACTTGATCATCCTAATCCAGAAGAAGTAGAAGAAAACGATTTTAAAGGTAACTTTATGAAGACAATGGAGATCTTAAAAGAGGAAATGAAAAACTCCCTTAAAGAAACGGAGGAACATGGTCATCCGATAAGATGCAACTATGTTTATAGCAGCATTATTTGTAATAGCCAGAACCTGGAAACAACCTAGATGCCCTTCAGTGGAAGAATGGATGAAGAAAGTGTGGAATATATACATATTAGAGTACTACTCGGCGGTAAAAAACAATGACATCTTGAATTTTGCATGCAAATGGATGCAAATAGAAAACACCATCCTGAGTGAGGTAACCCAGGCCCAAAAAGATGAACATGGGATGTACTCACTCATAATTGTTTTCTAGCCATAAATAAAGGACATCGAGCCTATAATTCGTAAAAGATCCCAGAGAAGCTATATAAGAAGGTGAACCCAAAGAAAAACATATAGTTATCCTCCTAGATACTGGAAGTAGACAAGATTGCCGGACAAAAAATGGGAACATGGGGGTGGGGTGGGATGGGGGGAGGGGGAGATGGGGAGAGAAAAGTGTGAAGTGGAGGATGGGAAGAGCTTGGGGGAATAGGATGGTTGGGATATAGGAAAAGTGGATATGGGAACAAGGAATTACATATCTTAATTAAGGGAGCCATCCTAGGGTTGGCAGAGACTTGACTCTAGAAGGGTTCCCAGGTGTCCAGGAAGACGCCCCCAGCTAGGTCCTTGGGCAGCTGAGGAGAGGGTGCCAGAAATGTACAGATCCTATTGCCATACTCATGAATATCTTGCATATCACCATAGAACCTTCACCTGGCATTGGATGGAGAAAATGACAGAGCCCCACATAGGAGCACCGGACTGAGATCCCATGGTCCCGATGAGGAGCAAAAGGAGGGAGATCATGAGCAAGGAAGTCAGGACCGTGAGGAGTGCGTTTACCCATTGAGACGGTGGGACAGATCTAACGGGAGACCACCAAGTCCGGTTGGAAGGGAACTGATGGAACAGGGGAACAAACCGGACTCTCTGAATGTGGCTGACGGTGGAGGAAGACTGAGAAACCAAGGACAACGGCAATGAACATGAACTCCACAGCATGGACGGGCTCACTGTGAGCCTTGTCAGTTTGGTTGCTCACCTTCCTGGACTTAGGGGGAGCTTGGAGGACCTTGGACTTAACATAGTGAAGGGAACCCTGATGGCTCTTTGTCTTGGAGAGGGGTGGAGTGGGGGTATGGGTGGAAGGGAGGGGAAGGGGGAGGAGATGGAAATCTTTAATTAAAAAAATGAGAAAAAAAAAGAAACGGAGGAACAAACAAACAAAAAATTGGAAGAAATTAATAAATATCTCAAAGAAAACCAAGAAAAAGCAAACCCCAACAGATACAAAATTTGGAGTAACCCCCTGTATCTTATTGGATCACCATGATTTAAAGTAAGAATTTAACAACAACAACAACACTTGCAGAAAGCCAACAAACTCGTGGAAATTAAAATGCTCTATGAACCATCCCTGCGTCGAGGAAGAAATTAAGAAAGAAATTAAAGACTTCCTAGAATTCAATGAAAATTAAGGACCAATGTATGCAAACCTATGGGACACTATGAAAGCAGCTGATGGAAACAGAGGCAGAGACCCGCAGCACTAGACTGAGCTCCCATGTCCAGTTGAGGAGTGAGAATATCAGCAAAGAGGATAATACCATGATGGGTTCACCCACTGAAACAGTCTATCTGAGCTAATGGAGGCTCACCAACTCCAGCCTGGCAGGGAAGGAACCAGCAGAGGACCAAACTGACCCTCTAAATGTGAGTTACAGTTGCATGACTGGGACAGACTGAGGGGCCACTGGCAGTGGCACCAGTATTTTACCTTACTGCTGGTATTGGCATTCTGGGAACCTATTCTCTTTGGATGGATACCTTGCTCAGCCTAGATATAGTAAGGAGGGCCTTGGACTTTTCCCAAAGCAATGTGCCTTACCCTCTCTGGGGAGCGGATGGGCGGTGGGATGGGGAGGTAGGTGAAGGGAATGAGAGGAAGGGAGGGAGTCGGAACTGGGATTGGTATGCAAAATGAAAAAAGATAGTTGCTTCCTTTTTAAAAATAATAAAAAATCAAAACCCAAAAGCTAAAAAAGTTCATAAACAGGGAATCTGAAGAAAGAACGCGCATATCTGACTTAGTTTTGGAGGGAAGGAGCCCATGGTGGTGCGACACAGGCCCGGCAGCCAGTTGGAAGCTTGAAGGCAGAACAAGAGACTGAGTGTCACAGCCTCAAACTTAAGCAGGAGGCAGAAGCAGCAAATAAAGACTAGAATTGCTCATCTCAAGGACAGTCCCAGGAGTGGACTCTGACACCAAGGCTCCACCATATAAAGTTCCCCCAAAATGTACCATCAGCTCCCCCGTGTGCCCATGTGTTCAAAAGCCCCATGTGTATGAGGCATTTTTAATTCAAAGTAACACAGGGATTTTTATAATGTATGTCCATGTGTTGAGCACTGAGTTTCTAGTTTGGGAATTTCTGTAACATGGTTGTGGAGCTAACTAGAGGAACTGTCCACTTGGGCATAGAGAACTTCCAAGGCAGGGTCACCAGCCACCTAACACCCAGCTCTATAGGGAACAAGATGCTCCTACCCCCGTGGCTTCAGTGTCTCTTGAAAGCCTGTGCACAAATCAACCTTCTTCCCTAGAGTTGATTATGGTCTGGGATTTGGTCCCAGAACTGAGAATAATATTCAAGGCAGTGGTTGTGCTACAGAACCTGATCAAAACCACTGTCATGTCTGACAAGCCATGATTGGTCGGTTGCTGTGGTGACATCACAAGGAGGCATTATGAAGAATCCTAGCAACTAGTCTATGTGAGGCACTGCCTGCATTGGGCTTCTGTCCTTGAATCTTGGAGTAGCTGTTGGCCGCCTACAGAGAAGTTGGACTTAAAACTGGCTCTGACAGACTAGGAATCTCCAGTATACTGAACCTTGCAAGAGTGAGTTCAGTTCCAGTGTGTGGTATCGCTTCCAGGGGTTAAGGTTTGCTGTTAAATATCTACATTTATGTCATTGGTTTCCATTATAGGTTTGATTTATGAAGTCTTCTCTATTTCCTCATTATTACCAATTTTCCTATTTGAAAACTCATTTAGTCTTCTTGTAAATTGGTTTTCATTTTCTTTTGTGTGATTTTACATGTTTACTACCCTTAGCAATTTCATTATAACATTTCCATACACGCCCATACAGCATTTTGGTGATAGTGTCTGACTCTATTTCACTTCCCCCACCCCATTCTGTGACATTATGGACTTGATTGTATATTTGAATCCATGAAGTATCTCTGTGGTAGAGGAGTAGATTCTGAAACGTGGCCTTACTGTAGCGCCATCCCAAGTGTGGAAAAGTAACACATCACTTGGCTTGTGCCAGTTTTCCCTCCACAGAGGGAAAGATATCATGGCCTTGCGTTGCCTTGCCTTGTTGAAGAGTAATGGGAAAGTGAGTTTCTACAAATCTTTGCATAGAGAGGATCTAGTTAGTCTGTTGGAGTTGACAGCAATCCATTTTGACTATTTGATGTCATGGCATTTTGGATCAATGGGTGCTAGTAGGGAGATGGCCAAATCCTTTTCTTAGCACAAACCAAAAAGCAATTTCTTCTCAACAGTCAGACTACTGGCCATAATAATTTTCAAGGACTATAAATTTGAATTAAATTGTTAAATGAGCTGTATAGGTACAAAACCTTAAAAAGATTAGAAATGTATGTACATTATGATTTAACAAAATTCATCTCAAATTTGTATCAATATAAAAATTTGTATATAATATACAAAAGTAAAACCAATGTAAAACATTTAAAACATAATTGCTTTTAAAAAATAGATTAAGTAATCTACCTTTATAATTTATCATATTTATATCCCCTTTTTTCTTTTTTTTCCAAAGTATATCC
Organism: Arvicola amphibius; assembly: GCF_903992535.2. Taxonomy (NCBI): domain Eukaryota; kingdom Metazoa; phylum Chordata; class Mammalia; order Rodentia; family Cricetidae; genus Arvicola; species Arvicola amphibius. The sequence continues at coordinate 40,156,558 of NC_052055.2, forward strand.
CCAAGCCTATAAAAATTTACACCCCAACCCCAACCCTATAACAATGATGATCAACCCCTAATTAATGTCCCTAACTCTGAGGACAAACTGTTAGGAGGCAGGACGTTGTCTTCTAGAATTACTTCCAGCTGTCATGGGGGCGATGTGATTTCTATGGTAGCCTGTAAAACTAAAATGATATTTAAGTTTCAAGATTACTGTCTGGTGTAACTCCAAAAAGTCTCTGAGTAGTCGATAGGGGTTTTCTGAAGTTCTCATTTGTAGTTCTGGCCAGAATACTGTAAAAAGGAACACCACTTCAGCTAACCATGTTGGAATCATTTTGAGCAGCTGGTACCCAAAACTGATCCTAAACATTATTCATAAAGATATATATTCAGCAAAAGGTACAATAGAGACAAAAACATTTATGGGGAAAAGTAAATTTTTTCCTCAATTTGTGTCACATACCAGATTGTTCCTGATATGAGATAGAAAGTTTGAATTTTTCTTTTAACAGCATGCTTAGATTTACAGAAGAATAGCCATTGTCCAACTCCAAAGCCAGCTTTGATTTTAAAGTGATTTACACTTTTATTTTATTTTATTTTATTTTTTATTACTTTAAAAATAATACCAATCAAAATTCCCATTTCCTCCCCTACTGTCACTTCCCGCCCACTCCCCCACACACCCTACCCCCTACCCCTTCCAGTCCTAAGAGACAGCAAGGCACCCTGCCCTGTGGGAAGTCCAAGGCCCTCCCCACTACATCCAGGCTGAGCAAGGTATGCATCCAAAGAGAATAGGATCCCAAAAAGCCAGTATATGCAGCAGAGACAAATTCCTGTGCCAGTATCATTGGCCCCTCATTCTGCCCCAACTATCAACCACATTCAGAGCGACCAGTTTGATCCCATGCTCGTTCAGTCCCAGTCCCGCTGGATTTGGTGACCACCCGTTAGCTCAGGTACATTGTCTCAGTGTGTGAACCCCTCGTGTTCCTGACTTCCTTGGTCATATTCTTCCTCCTCCTGCTCTTCAACAGGACCTTGAGAGCTCAGTCCAGTGCCCCAATGTGGGTCTCTGTCTCTGTCTCCATCCGTTGCCAGATGAAGGTTCTATGGTGATATTCAAGATAGTCATGTGTCTGAATACAAGACAAGGCCAGTTCAGGCACCCTCTTCTCCACTGTCCAGGGTCCTAGATGGGGTCATCCCTGTGGAATCCTGGGAACCCCTCTAGAGTCAAGCCTTGCCAACCCCAATATGCTCCCTCAATTAAGATATCTCCTTCCCTACTCCCATATCCATCCTTTCTCCATCTCAACCATCCCACTTCCCCAAGCTCTTCCCAACCCTCTCCTTCTACCCCCTCCCTCCCCTTATATCATTCCCTCTACTCCCTACTCCCAGGCTCCCAACGTTTGCCAGGTGATCTTGTCTCCTTGCCAGGAGGATCTACATATGTTTATCTTTGGGTTCACATTATTTAGCCTCTCTAGAATCACCAACTATAGACTCAATGTCCTTTGTTTATGGCTAGAATCCACTAATGAGTGAGTACATACCATATTCATCTTTTTGGGTCTGAGTTATTCTCTCAGGATAGTGTTTTCTACCTCCACCCATTTGCATGCAAAATTCAAGATGTCATTGTTTTTTACCACTGAGTAGTACTCTAATGTATAGATGTGCCACACTTTCTTTATCCATTCTTCCGTTGAGGGGCATCTAGGTTGTTTCCAGGTCCTGGCTATTACAAACAGTGCTGCTATGAACATAGTTGAATAAATGCTTTTGTAGTATGATTGGGCATCTCTTGGATATATTCCCGAGTGGTATTGCTGGATCCTGAGGTAGGTTGACTCCCAATTTTCTGAGAAACCGCCATACTGATTTGCATAGTGGTTACACAAGTTTGCATTCCCACCAGCAATAGATGAGTGTTTCCCTTACTCCACATCCTCTCCAGCATAAGCTATCATTGGTGTTTTTTATTTTAGCCATTCTGACAGGTGTAAGATGGTATCTCAAAGTTGTTTTGATTTGCATTTCCCTGATAGCTAAGGAAGTTTGTTGATCCTGTCCTTAAGTATCTTTTGGCCATTTAAAATTCTTCTGTTGAGAATTTTTTAATCGGGTTATTTAGAATTTTAATGTCTAGTTTCTTGAGTTCTTTATATATTTTAGAGATCAGTTCTTTGTTTAATGTAGGGTTGGTGAAGATCTCCCATTCAGTAGGTTGTCTTTTTGACTATGTCCTTTTATTTACAGAAGTTCCTCAGTTTCATGAGGTCCTATTTATTCATGGTTGCTCTTATTGTCTGTGCTACTGGGGTTATATGTAGGAAGTGGTCCCCTGTGCCCATACATTGCAGGCTAATCACCACTTTATCTTCTATCAGGTTCAGGGTGGTTGGATTTATATTGAGGTATTTAATAATTTTGGACTTGAGTTTTGTGCATGGTGATAGATATGGATCTATTTTCATTCTTCTTCAGGTTGACATCCAGTTATGCCAGCACCATTTGTTAAAGATGTTTTTTCTTTCATTGTATGATTTTAGTTTCTTTGTCAAAAATCAGGTGTTCATAGGTGTGTGGATTACTATCTGGGTCCTCAATTTGATTCCATTGGTCAACATCTCTGTTTTTATGCCAATACCAAGCTGTTTTCATTCCTGTGGTTCAGTAATAGAATTTGATGTCAGGGATGGTAATGCCTCTGGAAGTTCCTTTATTGAATAGGATTGCTTTGGCTATCCTGGGTTTTTTTTGTTTTTCTATATAAAGTTGATTATTGTTCTCTCAAGGTCTGTGAAGAATTTTTTTGGGGATTTTGATGGGTATTGCATTGAATCTATAGATTGCCTTTGGTAGGATTGCCATTTTTACTATGTTGATCCTACCTATCCAAGAGCAGGAGAGATCTTTCCATTTTTTGGTATCCTCTTCAATTTCTTTCTTCAAAGCCTTACAGTTCTTGTCAAATAGGTCTTTCACTTCCTTGGTTAGTGTTACCCCAAGATACTTTATGCTATTTGTGGCTATCGTGAAAGGTGATGTTTCTCTGATTTCTCTCTCAGCTTCTTTTTCCTTTGTGTATAGGAGCTCTACTAATTTTTTTTGAGTTGATCTTGTATCCTGCCACATCACTGAAGGTATTTATCAGCCGTGGCTGTTCTCTGGTAGAGTTTTTGGGGTCACTTATGTACACTATCATATCATCTGCAAATAACAAAAATTTGACTTCTTCCTTTCCAATTTGAATCCCCTTGATCTCCTTATGTTGTTTTATTGCTATTGCTATAACTTCAAGCACTATGCTGAAGAGATTTGGAGCTAGTGCACAGCCTTGTATTGTTCTTGATTTTAGTGGATTTGAATCACTTTTGAGTTTCTCTTCATTTAATTTGATGTTAGCAACTAACGTGTCATGGATTGAGATGGACTTGAGTTGTGGAAGTAGGTTGAACCACTTTTTAACTCTATCATGTCACCTAAAATGTAAGTGGACAATGGCTGACTATAGAAACATGCTTCAGATTGCATTAGTGCTACTTGGAGAGGACAGGGACATGTCAGGAGAATATTGAGATTAAAAATGCCATAGAACTAACTGTACATCTCTGCTGATGTCCATGCCATTAGTTGCTCCAATTACATTGACTTAATTTTCTATAAATCTAAGGTTACACAATCCCTACATCATTTTTTTTTTATTTTTCAAGTCAGGGTATTGCTGTAGTTTAGAACCTGTTTAGAACTAGCTCTTTTAGATCAGTCTGGCCTCAAACTCACAGTATAGTGGCTGGAGACAAGAATATAAAAGAAAAAAATTTAAAAGTCACTATGGATTTTTGCCAAGCCCTGATTGGACTATTGCATGTGACGTCACATGGATTCTAAGTGAGGTAAGCTAGACATCAGCCAATAGAAGGGTGCCACCTAACATTGGAATTTATCCCTGTTCTTCAGAGAAGCAGTTGGGTGCTGCGGGGTGAGCAGTTGGATTCAGTTGTTTCTCCTAGATTTGGACTTTTCAAAGCCTGGAGGATCTCGACATAGTGAGAATATTTCCCAGGTTTCAGTCTACGCTTTTGTTATTTGGTATATTTATTTATTTATTTATTTATTTATCTATCTATCTCATTGGTTTTGGTTTTGAGTTTGTCTTTAAGTTCCCTTTTCTCATTTCACCCAGTTTTCTTTTTATTAACGTCTTTTCTTCATCATTTTCTTATGTTCTTGTGTGATTTACATATTTAGTGGTACATATTAACTGGTTTTGATGAGAAATTTGACCATGACTTCCCGTATCTGCCTGTATTGCATTTTGATCATATTTACCTGCTCTATTTCACTTACCCACCCTTTGAGTGTGACAAGAGCTTCCAAATGAGAAAGGCTGTTCCCCCTGTTTCTTCATGACCCCTAGGAAACAAAATGGGACACTTGTGCTTGTGGAACTGGAATATTTGAAGTAATACTTTCTTTAGTCCCAAGATTTTCTTGAAAAGGCATTTCATTTATTTGATGACCGATTATAGGAATTACCTATAATGTTGTATGTATTCTATACCATGTGTCAGTTTGTGTGTGTGTATGAATCCTAATGTTCCTGCGTGAAGATATCTTGAACATAAAGTATGGTCTTCTTAATGTGGTGTTGAACTTGGTGTGAGCTATCTCTCATTAAGAATTATCTCTCATTAAATGTTTTCTAGTCTGTGTTAGTCAATTACATTGTCAAACATTGGGCTCTTATTAAGTCTTATTTACTTGGTTTGAGAATATGGGTAATGCATCTTTTATAAAAAAAAATTTGAAAATATTCCTTCCCTCATGTTGATAGGCTACTGAAATATTTGGGGAACATTGCTATTCAAAGTTAAGATTATAGAATCCATCAGTGAATTGGTCACTGTAAAGTCTTTCTTTATGCTCAATAATTTCATAGTGTTTTGTCTAACTTTATTTCCTAGACTTATTTTTTGTTTTGACTCATTATTTCACTCCTTCCTGGATGTATTTTCTTTTTTTAGCACACGAGAGAGGGAATGGTCAGAGGTTACAGAACAACAATGTAGCTAGGGCATATCTTTCCTTGAGACTAAATGTTGTTTGTAATGATTGACACTCACTGGGTATCTGGAGTTTTACTCCAACCTGACAAGGTTAAGTCTCCATGAGTTTCAAGGTTTCTATGAGAAAGGGAGTTGCTGCAATACTAGGAAGCAGGCTTGGTTAATATGAGACCTAAGCTACATGTCAGAGGATGGGATCTGGAATTTAGGTTAATTGAAAAGCTCATTGATTTTATTCAGGAGTGGGTAAGAGCAATAAGGTCAATGTGTGACTGTGGCAGCAATGACTCTATCTTGACTCCTGGGAAAGTAAGGGGTGGGTTGGGGATGGATAGCAGCCCTCTCTGCTAAGGGCATTTGTCCTTGAGGGATAGAATGTGAACTGAAAAATATTTTTAAAAAACAACTGGTTTTTTTTTTAAAAAAAAAAACTGAGCTTTGATTGGTCCATTGAATGTGACATCACATGGAGTTCTTGATATTAGCCAATAAAAACTCACTGCCTGGACCGGTTGTGTCTGTACTTCAGAGAATCGGTTGGTTGGTGGGAGAGCAGTTGGACTCCATTTTTTCTCCTACACTTGGTCTTTTCCCCAACCTGTTGTAACTGGACATAGTGAGTTTGTCTCCCAATTTTCAGTTATATTTGGCATTTATTTATATATTTACATTATTGGTTTGGGTTTTAATTTTTTCCTTTACCTCCTTTTACTTCATTTAAAATTATTTTCCTTTTATTGACTTGTCAATTTTGGCTGTGTTCTTCTGCATTTTATAATGTTAGTGATACATATTAACTGTATAGGATGAGGAATTTGATAATGATTTTGATATCTGTCTGTGCTCTATTTTAATCATGCTTATCTGCTATATTTCACTTCCCCACCCATTGAATTTGACAAGTGCTTCCCATTATACAAAGGTTCTCCCCCTGCCTGCTCATGATATGTGGGAAACAAATTTATGGGAAACTTTTGTTTGTGGAATTGACATATTCGTAATAACTTTCTCTAGCTCCAAGCTATTTCCTGAAAAAGACATTTCATTCCATTGATGTCTGATTACAGGACTTAGTCTGCTATGCTCTTTGACATCTTGTACCTGCGGACTAATCCTTGGTGTTCCTGGTTAGAGACATCTTGATCATGAAGTACGGTCTTATTACTATGTTGTTGAACTGATGTGAGCTGTCTGTTACTCTCATTCAGGATTTTCCAGTCTGTCAGTCAAGCATATTGCCTGACTTTAGGATCTTTTTAAAATGTCTTATATGGTTTGAGAATTAGGGTAGCACTTCCTTTATGAAAAGAGTGTGAAAGAGTCCCTTCCTTGGTTTTATGGACTACTGAAATACATGCAGATCATTGCTGCGAGTTGTTGAGATTGGAGAAGATGATTTCCAGTTTGTTGGTTTATACCCTGGGCTTTAGGTGTGCTGCTTTGCTTTTTATTTATTCTTCTTTCCTGCAGTATATCCTGACTGCATCTTCCTGTCCCTCCACTTCTCCCATTTGCCCCACACCTTCTCTGTCTTCCTGATTCACTGTTTCTCTGTTTCCCTTAAGAAAAGGGCAGGCTGCCTAGCAATCTCAACTGACCGTGCCATAAAAAAATTAAGATTATATTAAAATTTTTGCCTTTGTTCAAGGGGTATTTTGTGCTTATATTATCTCTTTCATAATTGAATATTATCCAATTTTCAGTTTTGAAAAGTCAGTCTTTTATTTCCCTTTGGTTTCTTTTTTCTTGTGTAAAACACATTTTCCTATTTATTAGAGATAATAATTGTATATGATATATTACATACTGTATTCTATATACATAAATTGTATGATATGCTATATATTATGTAATATTTAACATAATTTTGTTATTGTAATTATATAATATATAGTATAGAATATATTATGTGTGATATATGCTATATATTGTAATAATTTGAAACACTGGATATATAATAATATATGCCAATTATAGTATTATAATGTAGAAGTATACTAGTTTATTTTAAGAATCTATTTTATTATATACTTATAATAGTTACAATTATATAATAAGTATTATATATGTTTCACTAATACACATATAATTTATAGTCATTACAGAGAAGCAATTGCATGATACAGATTCCTTAAATGCCTGTACTGTACTTTGATCGTATTTCCCTGCACTGTTTCAGTGCCCCTGCTACATCTTTATGACATATACTATGACTTTACAATAGCTCAGCCCCTACCTTCCTCATGACCCAGAAGGGACAGAGGAGACAAAGTAGATCCTACTTCTGTTTGTGAACCAGCTTTGTTTCAGGGAAAACCATATCTAGTGTTAGCTCTTTCCTTATAACACAACCGTTCACCAGGCACTGTGCTGAGTGTGGACCTCACAGTCTCCGTCTATGCTGTGCTGTTGATCAGTGAGTTTGTTACAAATGTTACTTCAGCTCCTGGGTGAGGCCATTCTGACCCTTAGTGTATTGCTGAGATGGATGTGCAGTATCAAGGACTCTCATTAAAGATTTCACATCTATATTCATCACGGAAAGGAGCCTACACTTGCTCTATTCATTTAGTTTATTTGATTGTAGGATCACGGTAACACTGGCACAGGGATGAGTTCCATGTCGTCCTTTGCTTTCTCTTTCTTGAATTATATTCTATAATCCTGGTCTTCATTCTTCTGGAAAGTTTTGAATGATTCAGGGAATTCATGAGATTGGTCTCTGCCTTATTTGGAGCTGTTTTCATTGCCAGTCAAACTTGTTGCTTACGATGCATGGGTTTGTGTTTTTATTTTATATAATTCAATATTCACACATGTCTAGGAATGCCTTTCATATGTTCTAAAATCCTGATGTATAAAACTGTACCATCCCTGAAAGACCCTCTGAACAGAAGTTCTGTAAGTTACAACATCGATTTTCTATAAAGTAATTTGAATCTTCTCACTCCTGATCAGTGTTTAGGAGGGGTTTGCATGTGACACAGTTTTGAAAATAACTCGCTCTTCACTTCAGGGATCTCAGGGTTTTTCCTCCCATGCCCACTTCACTGATTCCTACTCTGAACTTTCCTATGACTCTTCATCTACTGCTGTGGGTTTGGGTTCCTCGTATGTTTATAGTTTTGAAGAGCATCGTTAGGTCGTTGGGGATATCTAGATTACACGATAGAGAACTGAACGCTATAAACTTCCGGCCTAAAACTGCATTGATTTCTTTCTTTAGAATTGTGTGATTCTGAAATTTACCACAAGATAAAGTGGTTGAAACTCATCACAACACCATGGCCAGCAACATGGAAGAGGACACTCTTGAAAAGGATTTCAAGATCCTACTATCCCTAGGCTGTGGTGCATTCGGGGAGGTGAAGCTGGCCTGCCACCTGCCCACTCAAACACGAGTGGCTGTCAAGGTGCTTGAGAAAAACACCAACAGTGTGACTGACATCAGCACTGAAGTAAACATCCTTCAGTCTTTAGAACACAGGAACATTGTTCGATTTTTTCACATGATCGACACGCTGACAACCACGTACGTGATCATGGAGTACGTGGCAGGAGAAGATCTGGAGAGCTGCCTCAGGGCACTGGGCTGTCTAGAGGAGGAGGAGGCCAGAGCGATTTTCCGGCAGGTTGCATCAGCAGTGCACTTCCTCCACCAAAGACGCATCGCACATCGAGACATTAAATTAGAAAACATCCTACTCGATGCAGCAGGCAATGCAAAGCTTTGTGACTTTGGTATGGCAATTGAAACCACAGAGGGGCAGATGTTGGAGGAGATCTGTGGCTCCTTGCTCTATTGGGCCCCAGAGATCTTGGCAAGGAAACCGTACGATGGACTGGCAGGTGATATGTGGAGCCTGGGCATCGTCCTATACACCCTGGTCACAGGGCATTTTCCATACGTAGAAACCACCATGGAAGCTATGCACAGGCTCATCACCACCACGATGTGTCCCATTCCTTACCATTTATCAAAACCCTGCCATATTATAATTGCGAGATTACTCATGGTCCCCACCTGGTACAGAATAACAATATGCCAGCTTGTGGAACGACCATGGCTGGGCCCCATTCAAGAGCATGTACCACCTGCCACTAAGGAACTCCTTCCCAGGGTCGTGGAGGCTATGTGTACTATCGGCTATACCTGTGAAGAGATTGTTTCTTCCCTAAAGCACAGGCAGCCAAATAATTTAATAGCCACCATGAATATCATCAAATACAACCTGAGCTGTGGAGATAGCCATATGCAAAATAAGACCTGGTTAAATGTGACCCATGCAGCTCCCCTTTGCCTCCGTGTTGCCTTGAAGAGGAGAGCTAGTGAACCAGCTCTTCCTGCTGGGAAGACGCAGTTATACAAAGAGGGTTTGGAAGAAAGGGTCAAGAGGTGCAGAAGCTGTACCACACCCAAAAGATCCTGCAGCCTGGAGGTGATGCCGTGTGCAGGTAACACAGTCCCAGAAAAAGATGCCTTTATGGCTGATGTCATCAACTCTACTCCAGAGAACACTGCAGACAACAGGAATTCTGTTGACTGTCTGCCTGGCAATCTCTGCTACCCAGAATCAACTCTGGATGGAACTTTCACCGGGTTTGTGAACATGGGCTTCACAGAGGAACCATCCACGGAGGAAGGCATCCCCAGTGACCAGTCCCAGGTGGCACCCACAACATCTGGATCCAGGCCAATCCGAGGCTGGAAACTGGTGAGGAAGCGAATTTCCCAGGCACTGAGAGCCCTGTGCTGCTGCTGCAGCTGCTGCTGCCGTCGCCTGCCCACACCCCGGTGAGTCCTGAATCCTTGTGTCAGGGGCATCACAGGAAAAAGAGGACAGTGGAGATCTACGTGGAGTGCAGTTGGTTTGGTCACCCAGAAGAATTCCTCCCTTGTATTTTCACAATATTGTTTCAATGTCATTTCTAAATGACAAGTTGAACCCACATACAAGGCACAGATATTAAGAAGTCTAGTACATTAGATGACACAGTTTCACAGCTTCCTGTTCATGTAAATACACGGAATGCTGCGTCAGAAGCAGATAGCGTACCATATTGACCACAGGGTGGGAAGGAAGGGAGGGGATTTTGGATGAAGGGGACAAAGTTTCAAAATTGAGGAGTTGGTCGGGGAACCAGTCACCAAACATTCCTCTGTCACAGTCGCTAACGGGTACTTTCATGTTTCTTTCTGCATTGAAGTGTGGAAATTGAGATGGTCTAATAGAATTCCAGCCCTGGGGAGGAGCGACTGCCAATGAAGGGGGCCAGGACAGACCTCCAGAGTGCCAGTCCCTCCAACCCAGGCCAAGACTCCTGCGTCCATCCTCCATCTACTGGGAATCAGCTGCGAGTCTGCATCTCCTTCAGCTTCTTCCAGCTCCAGCACTGCTGTTGTACAAAGAGGTGGTCATAGGGCACAGCTTCCCAATGACCCTCTACCTCCCTAGCTTTGGTTGTGCTTGTGAGGCCACTCACACTGCATGTAAAACAGCTGACTCTACAACCAGGCATGCCTTTATACCAATCTGGGCTGCTCTCATCTTGATAACTCTAACCTCTCCAACTTGTTCTCTGACTATCTTCTGGAAAGGACGGCAAGACCTGTGTAAGTCTCTGGAGGAGGGAGATGGGTTAGAGGAGATAAAGGGGACGAATTGGGAAACAGGATCGAGACAGGAACAGGGGAAATGAGAGGTGGTGTAGAGTAAGGAATACAGTCTGTCCTGAGGAACTTCTATCAACAAATGACATGAAAGAGATGGGTGTACTCTCCTGTTACAGGGTCTCTGGAGAAGCTAGAGCAGGGAGAAACCTCCCCTGAAGAGCATATAGGGAGGTCTAGGAACAGCCAGCAATGAGCATGACAGGGCCTCCTCTATGGTTCAGCGTGTGTCAAGACACACATGTAGGCTGCTGTCTTGAAAATGTCATTCTGGTCTTTCCTACTGAGCTAGGGTGTGGCAGGAGCAAAGGGAGGCCTATTGGTCAGTGGATTCCCATCTGTCTCAGTGCTGAGTAACTGCTGTCTGTCAAAGTCACTGGAGAGGGACTTTGATTATTCCCTCAGTTTTTACTGAGGGAAAGTATGATGACCTATTTGAAATACTGTCTTGGAATGTAACTGGAAGGATCAGGTAAGAATGCTGTGTCCTATGTGATGGTATGTCAGGGCTACAGGTTCTGGTGTCCATCTTCCCATTATAGAGTCTCAGTTCCACCTCACTGCTGCCCTGCAGTATAGTTGGGCATCCCTGCATAGTCACATGCAGCACCAAAACTGAAGGACGCCCTCCCTTGTTTCATGGTTCCTGTGGGACCAGGCTTCCCCAGCATCTAGTAGCCAGCCTCTCTCGACAGGACAGATTTCACAGAGGTCTAAGGCTCAGTCCTCTGTGATCTCTCCATCCCTGCCAAACTGATTTCTGTCTGTCTTAGGAAGAACTACAGGAAGTGTAAAAGCAGTTGGGGAGGGAGAAATGGGGGAGGACCGGGGAAAGTGAGGTGCTGAGGAGAAAGAGGAAATGAGAGGACCCATAGAGAGGGGGCCAGTGTCTGTCCTGAGGAGCTGACCTGTAAATGATTCAGGAGAAAGAAGGTTTTGCTGCTCAGGGATCTTGAAGAAATAAGACCAGGAACAAGTGTCTCCCACAGTGCAGAGTGGGAACTGTGGTTTCTTGCCAGCCATGAGGGCAAAAGTCTCTGCTCTGAAGGTTTTGGCATGTGTCAAGGTAGAAATGTGTGAGGCAGTCTTGGAAAGGCCTTCCCGACTGGGGCTACTGATGATGGGTTTCTCAGGACAGAAGGCTGCTCCATCATGATTGGAGTCCTCCCTTGGCACTGTCTGACATGGCCTATGGCAGGTCTGATGGGATCTGTGTCTTTGTCCTCACAGGCTCCTTCATCCATGTTTTCCATGTTGCCTCCCATCGCCTGATCCACGAATCTGGCATCATTTTTCCTTCTTGCAGAGGGATTTATAAGTTTAAATTAGACATCAAATTACCAGTGCTCTGCTCCAACGTGGGAACGTAAGTACGTCATGCCAGGCCCAATTTTGAGTTCTGCCTTCACAAGGCCAGCAGCCAGGGGACTTCTCTATGACCAATGCCCACCACAGGGGCATGTGCACAAGGAAACCTTGGTCATCGTGGAGCTCCTGATGACAGCCAGCGGTGCAGTGTGCAGACTGTTGAGTGTGGGGTCTGAACTGTTTTCCAGGACACCTTCCAGTTAGGGAGCAGCTCGCTGAGTTGCCAAGAGGAACCGAACTCAACGGGTAATCCAGGGCCCAATCTGTGCCCATCACCACCTGAAGGTAAGATTGAGTACAGTAAGCATCTGTTTGTGGTAGAAGAGGAGTTTCTGAAGCCTGGTCCTGATGTCGTGAAGAAATGGATCCCATGAGGTGGCCTCTGCCAGCACCCCTAACACAGAGGGAAAGTTCCCATTGACTCACTTGACTGAAGAGCAATGGGAGGCTGAGAGACTGTGGAGGTGTGGCAAGGGAGGAACCATCTTCTCTGTTGTACTTGGCATCCGGCTTCCATGCTGACCATCTGACTTTTTAGCTAACACTGGTGCATATTGAAGATTTGGCCTGATCTTCACCCCAGCAGGACAGTAGCCAGCTTGTGCGGTCAGGTACTTTCTATAAGCCTGACGAACTGGTGAGTCTCACATACACAGAACACGAAGCAGATGCATACGGGGTGAGAGCAACTTTCAGTGTGTGGGCATCAGGTGTGGTCAGGTCTTGTTTCTGTTGCTTATTGGTGAAGCCAGGGCTGTGAAATGGTAGAGGGTTCTGTTGAATTCTGGAAATGAGGTAGAGGAATTTCCTGAATCCACATTTTATATTTTCTGTTTTCAGACTGGATCTCACTATATAGTCCTGGCTGTCCTGAGACTATCTATGCAGAGCACACAGATCTCAAACGCATAGATATCTACCATGTATCCCTGCCTCGTGAGTGCTGCATTACAGATGCACACTGCCATGCCTGGTTCAACAGCTGTATGGCGTCAATGGTAAGTTCCTCCAAACATCTGATGCAGGATCGTACCAGTTCTGTGCTTTTTTTTTATCTTGACAGGACTGAACTGAAGGTACTTTCATCCATGATGGACTAGGAACAGGGGGCAAAGTCCACATCTAACCTTCAGAATAGAAGTCTATGTCCAGCATGAACAGACACCTGGAGGTAAGGAGTGCCATCAGGAGTCCTTCTGTGGACATAAGTCAGTGGCCTGGGGACATGTGCCATTGCTGACACATCCTTGGGGTCTAGGCACAGAGTATTAAAGTCTATGCACCAACCGTGTTTTTACAGAATCTCCAGTGAAGTCGCGGCACAAGTCACATGACTTCATCCTGACCAATCAGCAGAGTCCAGATCGGTTTCCTGGCGTGACTGAGTTCTATCCATGTGGGCCATGAGAACAAGGTTGAGGACTCAAGGTTTGTCTCTGAGACACTGGGCTCCTGTCTTGGGATTTTGAAGTTAGAGCTTTCACTCTAAGGACACCAGTGCTAGAGGCAGCACATGAAGCCACAATTTCTAGATAGGAGCTTCCAGTCCTACTCATCCAACACAGATAGAGTCCACTTGGCTGGTGGACTTGCTCATGGATGCCCCTGTGATTTCTTTACTCGGTTTGTGTTGGTTTTTTGGCTATTGAACCTTCTTCATCCTTGCTGTCTAGTGAGGATCCCAGAGCTGCCGATACTGAACAACTTGGACTCTGCAGCACATGCTGGACTCTCCGTGCGGATAGAGGTGATCATTCCACTCCCCAGGACATTGTGGACCATCCCTGGGGGACCACTGTCCTACTCCATGTCCTCAGTGTTCTGTCATTCATGTTCTGGCGCTACAGACCTCCAGATTTTCCATTTGAGAGAATACAGTTCTCTTTGACATTTGGGACTTGCGTGTCACACATAAAACAGCCATATTAAGACACATATCAATTCTGGAAAATGTCACAATTTGACTCTTGCTGCTGAGCATGTGCTCTTTACCCATATGTTCACATAGTTATGCCATCATTTTTTATTAATTTTTCATATTTGAAACTGTCGTCTGTCTTTTGCAATTGTCCCATTAACTTGTTGCCCTGTGTGGATGTGTAAATTTACAAGTCTGACATCAGAATCTCCAGTCCCACAGTTCTCCCTGCTTCTAACTAAAGTGACATATTTGAGCAGGAAATGGAACCAGAGGATGAGAGACAGAGGCTGCAGAGGCAGCAGGAAAGAGTTTGCAGAGAAGGAGTGTGGATGGGGTGGAAGAGACAGAGGGGAGGAGCCATGGGGAGAGAGATGCTCAGTGGGTAAGGAGAGTGGAGACTGAGTGCTGCATGTTTCAGATTTTCCTCAGAGCCCCTCTCACGTGTCCTTCCTGTTTAAAGTGATGAGCTCTGTACATCAGGGGACACCGCGTGGAGATTGCAAGTGTGGCCTGAGACTCAGAAGCAGGAGCATTGGAGGAATTCCAGATGGCAGGGTGCCCACCTACCCAGCATAAAGGGTCTCTGTCCAGCAGGAGAGGAGGTAAGGCATCTCCCACAGGTTTCTCCGCAGGACACCATTTTGTCAAGGGAAAATGGCCAGGGCTGGACTTTCAAAGCATCTTTGTCAGAGGGAAAGTTGAGCCAATACCATGTCCAAGTTGCCCAGTCTGCAGGGAAGTGCCTGAGCAGAACTCATTAATCTCCCCCATTCCTTCAGGCTTCTGGTCCTAGTGAAATGTTTTCCCACATAAAGACAAGGGAGCTCCTTCTCCTTCATCTCCCTCTGCCCACTGTGATTGTGTTTGCCGCCTTCATTTATCCCGGATTCTGTCCATCAGAAAAAACACAGTCACACTGGGTGCGGCTCTGCTTACTATGTTTGTGAAGGAGCCTCACTGTAGGGAGTTTAATCAAAACTGTACTTTTCTCCTGACAGGAAAGTGACCTTCGGCTGGAGGAAAATGGGCATTACTTTGGAATGCTGGAACTTTGCTCCTCTTTGGAAGTGAGTAGGCCTTCCCTAGCCTAGGACATAGGGTCCAGAGGTGAGGCCAACACTCTCACATCTACTTTATACCCAGGTACCATTGGTCACAAAGGCCGGGCCTTGTTGACCATCGAGCTAGGACACTCAGCTCAGCTGTCTGCTTGCTTGTCTGGCTGTGCTAATTGTCTAAAGTGTTGTCAGGTGCACCTGACAGACAGATTGCTCCTCCATGCAGTAAAGGATGGGGTTGAATGACAAAGCTCATCTGTGGGCTACACATGGCTAAAGGCATCACTGAGTGCCACAGCTGCACCCTGGAACCAAACCTGAGAGAAGGAAGTCAGGATTCAAGACATGTCACACCGCCTGAATGAAGCCAGAACCCAAAGTCCTTTATTACAGCATCGGGGAGGTTTTTATACCCGACCCAAAACATGACTCAGGCCCAGCCACATGGTAGGCTCATCATGGTACCAGGAGGTCAGGGCAGGGGCAACATGTTCCCAGGAAGTTAGGCCTGGGTAAACAACTCAAAACATGGAACTATGATGGAGGACTCTCATTGGCTAATAAAGAAACTGCCTTGGCTTAGGTGGGTGGAATAGACAGAACAGGAAGAAGGAAGTGAGGTAGATGGCTCAGACAATTGCCCTGCCTCTCCTCTCTGGGCCAGTCACCATGAAGCCAGCCACCAGGTCAGACATGCTGAATCCTTCTCTGTAAGACACCACTTCATGGTGCTACACAGATTATTAGATAAGGGTTAATCAAGATGTGAGGAAGAGGCTGAAACTCATGGGCAAGGCAGTGTTTAAATGAATACAATTGGTGTGTTGTTATTTCGGGGTATAAGCTAGCCAGGCAGCCGGGAGCCGGGCAGCAGGAATGCAGCCTGCAGCCCAATCATTAGAGAACTAGGGTTGTTTTCAGAAGCTTGGTACAAAAGAGCAAAAGGTCACCAGTGGGAGAGGAGTAGGGTAGAGGCCAGACTAGGAGATCCCAACATCTCCCCCAGAACTATAAAATAAAATGAAGACTTCCTGTCTTAGGATAGGAGACCCTTACCCATCATTGAGAGGCCTCTTCCCTGTCTTAGGCAGGCCTCTACCTGTAGAAGTTGCCCATCATGGGAAAATCTTCAGCGTTTCTGGAGCATTTGTAGCCGGACTTGAGATACTTCGGGATTACCAGAGGATAGACCAAGTAACACCTGGTGGGTGACCATCTTCTGGGTCTGAGTGGACCGCATGAATTTGCATAGTATCCAAAAACAAAGGCCCAAGCCTAAAAGACCAAATATAGCTAAGGAGAGAGTTCCCGACCATTGCTTTACCCAACCCACTATCTGGGCCATAGTATTCCGCCATTCTTCTGCAGATACAAGAGGGACTGTTGTATGGTTCAAGTCATAAATTTGATGTGACAGTTGAGTAGTCAATTAAGTTGCAATACCATGGCAGACTCATTCTGTACAACAGAAGGTGTAACACAAATACTATGATAACAAGATATTTGTTGTGTCAACCAAAGGGCATCAATTTGTTCCTGCAGTATGGCAGCTTGCTGATTGAAATTCAGCATGCCTAGCTTTGTATGAGCATTAAGAACATTTTGAGATTGTAGCGCCTCGCTAACTTGGCTCACCAACTTATCCACAGTCTCAGCAAACACCAACATCTGCGATATGGCCGGTCCAGCAACAGTGGCAGCGGTGCCCGGTATGGCGATTATGGTGACCTCAGTGACAGTTATCCCCAAGTCCTGTTTCTCTCGATAGAAGGTGCTTTCTGTCCGGGATCGATCGTCCTCTATTGGCAACAGAATCAACTCCAATACTCGAACCAAAAGAACAATTAAGAGACTCCTTCTCCCCAAAAGTACTATTCCATAAAATGAAGAAAAGGGGAGCTAATATGCAGGCCTGAGATTGAATGGTGAAATTATGACCAGCAATATAATTGACCTTTACGGATGTTTCAAATATATGTTTGATTATAATTTGCAGTAGCATTAAAAGCAAGACCTTTCTGTAGCATTAGAAGGATGAGAATTCCTTTCTGCAGGTTGGTGACCGTGCCACCACATATCATTACTACTCTAAGCAAATCCGGATTTTGTGTGATGCACTCACCCCAAAGCAATGCTTCTTTTAAATTAAAGTAATGGGGTACCATATCTCTTTCAATCCCACCATTTTACTGTGTGTGGCATTACTAGGAAAATCAGCTATGGATGCATGGCTAAGCACTACACAATGATTCACATTACCAGAGGCAGTTCCTGTGGTTAAAAAAAGTTGGTGGCATAAAAGGATGGAAATAATGGGCTAGCCTTACTCAAGTGGCATCTGTATGGGCAGGTTCCTTACCAGGTTCCATACCATCTGCTTGGTCCATCTGGGAGTGGGTAGGCAAATGATCATCATGAAGAATACCCAAAGTATCATGGCTCTATTGGATGGATACACCTCTCTGTTATTCAAAAGGGTTTGTCTGATCCTGGAGGGAAAACACAAGGCTCCCCTCATCCTGGCCAACAAGGGAGTTGGCTCCTTCCATTGGCCTGTGATTAGATCTTTCCTTTGCACCAGGCCTAATGATTGTGATTTTTGCTGCCAGTGCCATTCCATTGCTGAGAGTCCTTGGCTATCAACTGTTAAAATTTTAGAATAAATAAAATAGAGGCCAATTAAGTCTTAGGGGAGGATATATATTCCCCTCTTTTTATATTTGCCAAATATTGTTTTAGATTCATATTTGCCCGTTCCACAATAGCTTGTCCTGCAGGATTATAGGGAATCCTAGTTTTGTGTATGATGTCACAGTCTTTACAAAACATTTGAAATCTGGCACTAGTACAAGCTGGTCCATTATCTTTTTTGTATATATTGGGGATCTCTATATATACAAAAGTTGCTAAACAATGGGCCAAAACATCCTTAATGTGTTTCCCAGTATGTAAGGTAGCAAAAACTCTTTAGAATAAGTATCCAGAGAAACATGCATATATCTCAATGAGACAGCAGAGGGAAGGTGAGTGACATCCATCTGCCAAATGTCATTAGGCTTTAGCCCCCGAGGATTAACTCCAAGCTGTGGTGTATTATGATACGGGCCACAGTCTGGGCATTGAGAGGAAATTTTCAAGGTGGTGTCCTTAGAGCATCCAATATGATGCTGTAAAGAAGAAGCATTTAAATGATAATTCTTTATGAAGTTTCAGAGTCTTTTCCTCAGGACTACTAAAGAGTATTGTGGTATGTCGATCTGCAAGATGATTGCCCTCATCCTATGGTCCAGGAAGCAAGGTATGTCCTCTAACATGGCTCACAAAGATAGGATCATGCCTACGCCATAACAGATATTGTAAACAGCATAGCTGCTGTTGAATACGGGAAGTGGGAGGAACACCGGATACAGTTTCTAAAGGAGCAATAATTTGAGAAAGATAAATACTATCTGTTTACAGATTAATAGGTTCTTCATTATATATTGCAATGCTAGAATACAAGCGGTTAATTCTGCCGCTTGAAAAGAAAACATCTCCCACTGATGTCGAAACATCTGTTGGTTCAATCCCACCACTGCATATCCTTTACAGGAGCCGTCCGTAAATACAGTGCACACTCCAGCAAGAGGGACAGAATGCGCCATATGAGGGAAATAACGGGATGGTGTTTTTTTTTTTTTTTTTTGTTTTTGTTTTTCGAGACAGGGTTTCTCTGTAGCTTTGGAGCCTATCCTGGAACTAGCTCTTGTAGACCAGGCTGGTCTTCAACTCACAGAGATCCGCCAGCCTCTGCCTCCCGAGTGCTGGGATTAAAGGCGTGAAGCATGTTGAGGATAATGGCTATCAATCTGAGCTTTTGAGTATAGTAAGAACAGGGTCTAATCATCATTCTTTTTTTTTTGGTTTTTTGTTTTTTTTGGTTTTGGTATCGAGACAGGGTTTCTCTGTGGCTTTGGAGCCTGTCCTGAGCTAGCTCTGTAGACCAGGCTGGTCTCGAACTCACAGAGAGATCCGCCTGCCTCTGCCTCCCGAGTGCTGGGAAAAAAGGCGTGTGCCACCATCGCCCGGCTTCCAATCATCATTCTATTGTTGTAAATGTGATGGAGGACTCTCATTGGTTAAGAAGAACTGCCTTGGCTTTTTGATAGGGCAGGATTTAGATAGGTGGAGTAGACAGAACAGAATGCTGGGAAGAAAAGCCATGCCTTTCCTTTCTGGGAGTGTCGCCATGAAGTCAGCCACCAGGTCAGACATGCTGAATCTTTCCCGGTAAGCCACCACCTTGTGGTGCTACACAGATTATTAAATATGGGTTAAGCAAGATGTAAGAGTTAGCCCGGTTAAAGGCTACAGCTAATGGGCCAGGCAGTGTTTAAATGAATACAGTTTGTGTGTTGTTATTTTGGGTGTAAAGCCAGCGGAGTGGGAGCTGGGCAGGACGAAGAGCAAGCCTGCTCGTCTCAAAACTACATAAATGGGTCAATTGATCTTTATCATATGGAACACCATTCTATCAGGTTGCTTGCCAAAAGTTTGAATGCTCATCTATCTTTCCTAATAGTTGTAATACCGAATCATAATACGGAGTGACCACTCTGAATGGAGAGGCAGGCATGTGTACCCACATGATGGGTCCCATTTGCCACAAAACTCCAGTTAGTGCAAAATGAGAGGTTCACACTAACAATTATATGGGCTTATCATAATCTACCCTTTGTAAATGCACCCTGTTCTATACTTATCATATCTACCCTTTGTAAAATGCACCTGTCCTGTCCTTATCATAATCTGCCCTTTGTAAATGCACCTGTTTCTCTTCTTATAATCTACCCTTCATGAATGCACCTGTCCTGTACTTATCATTATCTACCCTTTGTAAATGCACCTGTTCTGTACTTTGCATGAGCAAATTTAGAGCTCCTTTGGCTTCAGGAGTAAGCATTCTGGGGGATGAGGGGTCAGTATCCCCGGGTAAAATATCATATAAAGGTTTAAGATCTCCAGACTTAATAGATAGTGAAGGGGCTAGCTGGGGGGACATCCCCTTGGACACCTGGGAACCCCTCTAAGTGCCAAGTCTCTTGCCAACGTTAAAATGCTCCCTTAAATAAGATAGCTTCTTCCCTGCTCCCAATATCTGCCCTTCCTCCATCTCAACCATCCCACTCCCCCAAGTTCTCCCCAATCCTCCCCTTCTCCCTTCTCTCTCCCCCTTTCCCTTTCGATCCTCCCCACTCCCAGCCCCACGCTCCCAGCTTTTTCCCAGCAATCTTGTCTGCTTCCATTTTCCAGGAGGATCTATATATGTTCTTCTTTGGGTTCACCTTCTTATTTAGCTTCTCTACGATCACAAATATAGGTTCAATGTCCTTTTTTATGGCCCCAGAAGTTCCTTTATTGTACAGGATCATTGTGGCTATCCTGGGTTTTTTTTTCCATATAAAGTTGATTATTGTTCTCTCAAGGTCTGTGAAGAATTTTTGATGGGATTTTGATGGGGATTGCATTGAATCTCTAGATTGCCTTTGGCAGAATTGCCATTTTTACTATGTTGAACCTACCAATCCAAGAGCATAGGAAATCCTTCCATTTTCTGGTATCCTTTTCCATTTCTTTCTTCAAAGCATTAAACTTCTTGTCAAATAGATCTTTAATTCCTTGGTTAGAGTTACCTCAAGAAACTTTATGATATTTGTGGCTATTGCGAAAAGTGATGTTTCTCTGATTTCCCTCTTTGCTTCTTTATCCTTTGTGTATAGGAGGGCTACTGATTTTTTTTTGAGTTGATATTGTATCCTGCCACATCACTGAAGGTATTTGTCATCTGTAAGAGTTCTTTGGTAGAGTTTTGGTTGTCACTTATGTATACTATCATATCATATGCAAATAATGAAAGTTTGACTCCTTCCTTTCCAATTCTAATCCCATTTATTTCCTCATGTCGTCTTATTGCTATTGCTAGAACTTCAAGCACTATACTGAAGAGATATGGATGAGAGTGGACAGCCTTGTCTTGTTCCTGATTTTAGTGGCCATGGCTTTAAGTTTCTCTCAAATTAATTTGATGTTAGCTGCCAGCTTGCTGTAGATTGCTTTTATTATAATTAGATATAATCTTTGTATCCCTAATCTCTCTAAGACCTTTATCATAAAAGGGTTTTGAATTTTTTTCAAATGCTTTTTAGCATCTAATGAAATGGCCAGTGTATTGGAATAAAATGAGAGCCTCGAGTTCAGTTAGAGTTGTGTTTTTATAGTGGTAAGGGTGGGGGTGGTGAGGGGTTTCTGAGGTTTCAAGACTTATGGTTGGCTGACATTTGTCTAGGGGTGTCCTAGTGAGTGTGCTGGCAAGATGATCCTAGCTACAATGGTTGGAACACTAGGCATTTACTTTGGATGGTCTGTTCCTGGGTGGTGCTCAGGTAATCTCAGTTCGTGGTCCGTCCTGCAACCAGGTATGGCTTCAGGGTAAAACTACTGAGACTCAGGCCTCCGTTTTAAACTTATCAATGGCTGAGTCCTACTCTGGCAGGGGATAATGATTTGGAATTAAGAACTTCCTTTGGGTGATCTGTTCATATTAGCTTATCATGGCTGGCTCCTAAATATAGGTGTTGCTTTTGGTTTTTTTCAAGACAGGGTTTCTCATGGTATCCTTGTCTATCCTGGAACTCTCTCTGTAGACCAGGCTTACCTTGAAATCACAGAGATCTGCCTGACTCTGCCTCCCAAATGTAGGGATTAAAGGCTTGTGTCACCATGGCTGGTCATATATACATGTTACACTCACCCTCTCCTCTACCCTCCCTGCATCTGGGCTTCAAAGTTAGTGTCTCGCGTCCTCAGAGGTCAGAAGAGAGAGAAGGAGCCACTACAGCTGGAGTCACTGACATATGTGAGTTGGGCTATGGGTGCTGGGAATCAAACCCGGGGTCCTCTGAAAAACAGCCACGAACCACTGAACCATTTCCCCGTCCAATGCCTTTTTTTATGACATTTATTGAGCATGGGTGTGTTTGTTTAATGTGTGGGGGTGTGCATGAGGAGGTCATGGCAAACTCAGGAGTCGGTTCTCTCCTTCCGTTGTTTGCATCTGGGATTGAGATTTGAGCTCAGGTAGTTCAGGTGCCAAGGGCCTCTCCATGCTAAACCATCTCACCAGGCCGATTCTGAGAATTCTGAGCAAGCAGAACATTAGAGCGTACATAGGATAAGAACATTCCAGTCTCTGCCTGATGTGACAAAGGGACTAGGCATATCTCGAAGAATCCAAGTAGAAGGGCACCTTGGCTCCTTACCTGGGGAGGGTTGCACAGGTTTGCCTGTGCCTGGACTCATCCATCCTGGGTGCTGGGAGGGTTTAAAGTTGACATGCCCAGGCTGATGAGAGAAGCACCTTCCAGGAGGTTTTATGCTTAATAAGACAATGCCACTCTCATTGAACGCCAAAGAAAACTACAATTCCCATAAGCCTCCCTACTAAGTGCCCTCCTTAATGGAGGCAGGGCTGGGCAAGCATGAACTGGGTTTTCTTATTTCCTAGGGTGTGATTGGTCTGCAGTTCAGGTGCAGTGGTCAGTGAGCACAGTCTCGGTGAGAGGATGAGGGTTAATATTGTGGGGTTAAAGGACCAGCAAAAGAAAACCACTCTGTCCCTGAAACCAGAGCAAGTAAAAGAAACATTACCCTGACTCAGAGACCTGAACCAGTGAAAGCAATCCTCTCTCAGAGTCTGGGCCAAGAAAGGAAATACTTTTGCCTTTATCCAGAACAAAATAAACGTACCCTGACTCTGAAACCAGTGCCAAAGTAACACACATGGCTCTAGAATCAGAGTCAGTGAAAGAAATAAGCCCTGGCCTTAACATCAGAGCCAAAAGTTTCAAACGGGCCAGTGAAGGAAACACAAATTGTCCCTGTAACCAGAGCAGATGTGCTCCTGACCAGCTAAGCAGGAAAACCACCCAATCCCTGTGCAGGGGAAACAAACCAATCCCTGATGAGAAATCTAGCCAATCCAAGCTGAAGGGATTGAAATGACCAATTCCCACCCTGAAAACCTTCTCTCTGGAAAAACCTCCACCCCAGGGAAACCCTATATAAGCCCTGTGCCTGTTGAGTTTTTCAGCTGCTCTTCTTTCACCCTGGCAGGGGCAGCAGCTCTCTGGATTCTTCCCTCCCAGTAAACTCCTGAAGGAGGTTTGGGTGAAGACCTTCTTTCTCCAGAGGCAGGAGCCAGAGACAGAGGACTGGAGCAGGACTGTAACACTTTGGCTGGGAAACCTTCCCCTAGCAGAGCAGAGCAGTTAAACTCAGGAGCACTGGACCCAAAGTGTAAGACCTTCTCTGGGGAAGCCTCTCCTGCTGGAGCAGAGCTGTTACATCGGGGAAACATTTCCCTAGAGCAGGCCTGTTTGCTGCTAAGCTTACTGTGACCTGTGCTACTCCCTGCTCCCGACTACCTGAATACTCTTCCACCTGAGCTGTAGCCCTCGGTGTTTCCTGGCCCCAGAATGCCAGAATACTTTTCCATCCCAGCTGGAGCACTCAGGATGCCTTGGCTCCAACTGCCAGGATCCCTTTCAACCTGGGCTGTGATGCTTTGCAGCACCTGGTGATGGTTGAGGATATTGAATCTGGCATGGAGATCACAGGCAGCTGAGGTGAGAGGGAAGGGGCCTCACTCAGTGTACTTCAGCACCATTCCAGTGATGCCGTGTGGGTGGAGAGTTGCAGGATTGGTAAACTGAGGAAAGGAGCTCAGTCACAACCAGAGACCACCGAGGTTCGTTTCTATTCTGTGGCCTCAGGTCTTTGGAAGAAGGAGGAAGGAAACACCATCCAGGAGCATGGGAAAGTGGCTCTAATGGTGCCTCCGGTTCTCTGTCCTCTTGGTTTCTCGGTCCTGCACTTTAGGGACTGCAGCCTTTTACTTCTCTGCAGGAATTAAAGGGAAATAACGTTGATTAGTCCTCCACACTGGGGCGTTCCCGTGCCTTTCTCCTAGTATTCCCCAGGAAATTGAAAAAGCTGGGAGGGAAGATCAAGAGGTTGCCAACAAGCATGTCAGTTTCCAAAGCCTTGTCTGTTTTTCGTGTGGCAGGGTACCTGGTTATCCACCACACCTTGCATTTGAAGTCTCTGTCTCTCTCTCTAAGCAGTAAGAACGGCCAGCATTTATGTACCACTCTTCTGAGTGATTTGCTTTTGTCATTCCTTCTTCCCAAAGTACTTTAGATTGATATCATCCTTGTGTTGTGGCAGCTGAGACAGTGGAGGTGACTCACTGTGGTTGTGCAGCTAAGAACACGAGAGGTGGTGGTGAGTCGTGTGTTTCTGTGGTCTCGCTGCTTTTCCCATCTTACTCAAATCCTTGAGGCAGTCTGGGTCTCAGTTTATGTCTTTCTTTTCCCCTCTTTTAGGAAGAAAATAGGTCTATTGAATATACTTGTACCGGACAATAACAACAGCACCACAGCTGACAGCGTGAAGTTTTCTTTGAGCCAGGTGGTGGTGGTTCTCACCTTTAATCCCAGCACTCAGGAGGCAGAGATAGGTGGATCTCTAATGTGCTCCAGGCCAGAGTAAGTTCCAGGACAGCAAGGGCTACACAGAGAGACTCTGTCTCAAAAAGAAAGTTGTTGAATTAAAATCATTTGGGTGTATATATACTGAACAGGGAAGAATGGATCTCAAATGCCTTCTGCCCAGGAAGTTCTTCTGAGTGCTTGTGGTAGTTCCACATTTTTTAAATTTAATGTTCAGCTGATTAAAATGAAATTTAAATTCCATATTACTGTTTTAATATTTATCTTATGTGCATTTCTATTTTCCTGCTGTACGTCTGTGAGTCTGTCCTGTCCCCTGAATCTGGAGATAACTGCTGAACGACCATGTGGTGCTGGAATTGACCCTGGAT
>NC_052055.2:45079262-45219262 GCF_903992535.2 Arvicola amphibius
TGCTAAGCTTCTTTGTATCATTTGGCTCTTCAGTGTGAGGATGGACTTCCCTCAGGATACCGGTGGGACATGAGAGGGCCAGCTCAGGCTGGCACATCACTCATCATGATTCGTAAGCATGCTGGTGGCCTGCCTTGCCGGCTCCATGCATGTAATTGAAAGACTATCAATCGAGTGCCAGTCACAGAGCCTTTTACACAGGGCTTCAGTTCTTGGTGACATGACAGAAGCCCCGCATAAGTGACCCTCTCTTTGATAAGTCCTCAAAGCACCTATAAACATCTTTGCAGTGTGGTATCTGAGAGCTCCTGGCGCTGTAACCAGGGGACATTTCTTTGCTTGAAAACTAGATCAAGCCCTTGCTTTGCATTTAGGGCTATTTTGTAGTGAAGCTCTGTGGTGTAACACCGTGTACACACATAGCCAACAAGTTGCTAGGTCTGTGAGGGCTGCATAGGGAATGGAAAGGAGGCAGATTTGTGCCCTGTGTCTGATCACCCAGTGGGTACAAAGGCAGGACAAGTCAATCACATGACTTGAAGTTTCTTCTCTCTGCTTTTTCTACAGTACCAGGAGAATAGAGTTGAGGAGACAGAAATGTGCACAGTGTGGCTCCCCACAGATCTCATTTCAAATAGATGGCTTGGGCTAGCCCGACCATTTCTTGTTGAATATGGAAGACTTTATCATTTAGAAAGACAACTAACAAACTCCCATACCAGCTTACTAACTAACCAACGCACATACCCACTGACTAACCAACCCATACAAGCAATTTGCCAATCCATGCATCAACTACCCAAGCTACTCATCAATTTACCAACTAACTAACCCACCCACTCGCTTACTAGCCAAATGATCATAAACTAACTCATCCAACCAACTAACCCAGAGGTTTATCAGGTAACAAATCTACCCACAAATTAACCAACTTGCCCATTCACCACCAACTAACTTATCTGACTATTGACTTACTACTAACTAACAAAACTAACCTCTTACAACTGACTAACATATCCATTCACTAAATTGCTAATTGACACACCTACCAACTAGCCAACCCACCTGGGGAGGTCAGGCCCACCCAGGGCAACCTTCCCCTAGCTTAACACCCAGCCAGCTGACTAGTGCAGAATTCTGCGTCAGACTTCGGACTCCTTGTTGGGGCAGCTAATTTGATGATGGAAGTGCCAGACTGACTCAATGACGTCCTGCTCATACTAGGAAGGGATTCTGCAGTGTGTGTCACTGTAGCATGGAGGCCTCCAAGTCGGCTCACAGCTCCGCCATCTTGTTTGGAGTGCTGGTTCAGAGCACATGTCTCCCACAGTGCTGTATCCAGCATGCCAGAGCAAGGCTTCAAAAGTGTGTTCCACGTGTCCACAGACCCATGGATTTTAGCTAAACCCTTCCATCCAAACAGTTTTCTTGGACAGAAGCAACACTGAGGGATCTTGTGACGATGAATGTGGAGTTTGAAACCACAGACAACACTGCAGAGCTGGGAAAGACATATTCTTATGTTAAATGTGCCCACTTTGTCTGGCTCAGTGGGAAGGGGTTAGGAGCTGTCCAGTGTCCTCAACTGGCCCATGCGCTAGGAACATGGTACCAGATGAAGGAGTTGGTGTTGGCTTTAGCAGTGACGTAGGAACAGCGTCATTCTAGCTTCTTAAACTTCTCCCTCCCTCCCCATCAGGAAGCACAGGTGTGTCTGGGGCAGAGTGTGGTCACCTGAAGACCACATCCTGGGGACGGTAGAGGGACCCGAGTGTTTTCACTTTCTGGGAGGTTTAGCTGTAGCCTTCCTCTCTCTTAATTTGGGACTCCTATAGGACATCAGTCAGTCACCCGTTCCTCTACCAACCAGCAGTCCTTGGCTATGCTGCTTGAAGCTGTGAGCATAGGAACAGGGTGAGTCTGCAAGTTCAGCCTCTCTCTGATGATGCTCTGAGTGGCCTGGGGGTGCCCTGAAGTCACCCTCAGCTTGTCCAGGGTGCAGGAAAGGACCTTTGTAGGGCAACTTCACGTTTCCCTCAGCTGACTGTGGGAACTCTCTCGGTGCGGCCGTTGGCTTCTCACTGAACATGTCCTCCACACTTGGGAACACATCTTTTCAATTCTGCCATCTGTTCGTTCAGCCATACCCATCAGATGCCCATCCCATATCACATTCTGGCTCCTCCATGCTGGACATAGTGTGGGAACAGCACAGGTGTGGTTGGAGCCCTGGAAGAGCTTGGGAAAGCCACAGGTATTGCTAATAAGAGGTGCGGCTGTAGTGTGCCCATTGGTGGTCAGTGGCCCCATCTCGTCTGCATGCACAACCCCTTTCCTTTCCTTGTCACCCTCTAGCCACTCTTCATGAGGTCAGCCAATGTTCCTCTCTTTCTACTGCCCCCAGTATCACCTAGACACATTTCATAGCCTACCTGTCTCCTTGGACCATCGAAGTTGCTGATGTGCCTCAGCTGTTTTGCCCTTGCAATAATTATCCTTCCCAGACTGCAATAGGAATCTTCAATAGTGTATGACCACGAAAGAGCTCTCTATCCTTCCATGTGCCCTCCAGGATGCTGGAGGCCTGGATACCACTGGGTACTTCTGCCTGCTCTCCTCTCTGGCTGCTCCTTTCAGTATGATTCTGTTGCATACTAAGCTGTCCAGCTCCTCTCATGCTGCTTCCTGCCTGTGTCACCAGCTGTCAAGTTCCTTTCAGCCCAGCCCTGGCCTGCCCTCACTCCTTCTGAAGTGTCTCTTGAAAAATCCCCCTCGGAGATAATAATCAGTCTTCCCTATTGTTCTTCTATGCCTCCGCCCTTGTTGTCCCCGCAGCATCACTTAGGTGCAGTGGCTTGTTTACAGTGAAGTGCATCTTGTGAAGAGCGTGGTTCTAAAATCACAGAGGAGCTAAAATTACCCCTAATGCCCTCCAAGCTCTGCAAGAGCCATGCACAAGGCTTGGTGCCAGGAGGTATGCACATGAGTGGTACATTTGTGCATATGCGCACATGTGTGTAGATACCAGTATGTGACTGTGTGTTTCTTTGAACTCATCTCTGCCGAGGGCCCCAAGCTGTGCATGTACCAGAGAGCTCTGGCTCATCTGAGCGCCGCCATTCATGCCCTTCTTTTCAGTTCAGGCGAGAGCTTACGTGTTCACTTTCCACGAGATCCTTTTGGGGTCCCTAGAAGTTGGGGCAGACACAGTATCTCTCTTTGGTTCCTTGCTCAGTGCGGAGTCTCTTACACCCTTTTTTGACTTGAGTGGCCCCAGGTGGATGTACCTTGCCTAACCCTCTGGTTTTAGCTCAGTGTGACCATCAGAGCCCAGGACCATGGTGTAGCCCATACCCAGTTCAGAGGCCCTTCTGCGATCCAGGTCTTGAGCTCTGACTTTGCTTCAGGTGGGTGTCATGTCTTGCCTTCTTTCAGACTAGAATATGCTTGTAGCTGCAGATAACACACACATCTGTATGTTAGGTCAGCTTTTCCTGGTATGTGTAGCAAAGGGGGTGGGGCACACGCCTGTGCCTGTGTGTGTATTCTTCTCAGGCCGCTTGAAGCTCCGCAAGAGCAGAAAGTGCTTAGGTCCTAGTCGTCATTGTTCCTTTGTGCTCTAAACAATGCCTGCCACTCAGGAGACCCATGTTCCTATTGCTGATATTTGAGAATTTTCAAATAGAGTTGTTGGGGGTGGGTGAGGTACCCACGGAGGACACTGACTGCCTCTGTGCCTTCGGAACTCGCTTACCTTTCCTTCCCACTGCGTGAGCTTCCATAGGGCTGTCTGCGCAGGGAGAGAGAAGGCACACACCTTTGTAATAATAGCCTTGCTTGTGGGCACATTTAAGGAGCCACTCTGGGATGTTTCTTCCTGTTGTTTCCAGGGTAGCCAGTGTAGATGGAATGGCGGGGCTGCGTCCCGCCACCCTGCTAGCTTTATACCTGAAATAATTACATGGAAACTGTATTCTTTTAAACACTACCTGGCCCATTAGTTTCAGCCTCTTATTGGCTAATTAACCCATATTTAGTAATCTGTGTAGCACCACGAGGTGGTCGCTTACCAGGAGAGATCTTAACCTGCGTCCATCTCAGAGAGGAGAGGCATGGTGACTGCCTATGGCAACTGCCTGAAGCGTCTGCCTCACTGCCTTCTACCCAGCATTCTGTTCTGTTTACTCCGCCTACCTAATTTTCTGTCCTATTAAAGGGCCGAGGCAGTTTCTTTATTAACCAATGAAATTAACACATAGACGCTCCTCCATCAAGCCTGAACAATGTTGGGCCCCTGTTGTAGAAACCCACGGTGCTGTTTGATGGGCACAGTGATGAGAGGCCAATAGGAAGGGAGAAGATGCCCAGGATAGAGGGCTTCCTGAACAGGGGGTCATCAAGCTGGGTGGGTCAGCCTCTGCAAGCTCCCTGGGCGGACATGGGCCAGGGAGAGAGACAGGGCATTGCATGTGGGGGTCTAGGTGTGGGGGCTGGGCCAGGTGCTGCTGTTCAGAGGCTTCAAATGCGTGTACTTCCAGCTGCAGCCCCCGATGTCCTCTGAGTCCTCTCTGGTCCTGTAAATGAGCGACTCTCCTTCCACGCACAGCTGTGCTCTGAGCACTCTGCACACCGGGAAGGAGCCACTTCTTTGTCCGTGCTCTGGAGGCTCCTATCCCTGGAGGACACAGAAGACCTCTGGATGTCTCTGGGACTTTCCAGGTTGACTCTCCCTCCAGGCACCCCTGGGTCTTTAGGATCTGCCACATGGAGGTATCCATGGATTCTAGTGTGGGCACCCAGGAGGGTCTTCCATTGCACAGAGACCTGTGTCTCATGTAACTGTGTGTGTCCTTGAAGACACTGGGTCCTTGCTTTTTAGTAGTGTTGTTGCTGACATGTTTTCAACTAGCTTTTCCTTCCTCCTCTTTCCTACTTAAGGGACTGATACTTTATTTTGCTCAAATTCATATTTGAAGCCCTAGGCCCAGCCCACCTACTGCCTCCCCCCCCCCCAACCCTGTTCCTCAGGATTCTTGGGACAGGGATAAGATCCCTTGGGTTAAGGAGGGAGACCCACAGCCTTCTTCCAGCTCTTTCCCAGGGTGCATCACTCTCCCGCAGGCAGGGCAGGAAGTCAGGGGAGCGTGAGGTAATCGAGCTTGCACACAATTTATTAACTCTGACTTGTAAATTAAAACACCAGTGGTACAAATTAGGGCTGAATGGAGAGCAAATGAGACACTGTCTCTCCTCTCCTGGCCTGGAGTGGAGCATCTCCAAGTCACAGTGGAAACCTTCCCAGGGCTGTGCACGTGGTTCAGGACTCGCTAGCATCCTGACTCTGGGTCTCGTGAGAGGAGACCCTCAGATCTACAGAGCTGCCTGCCTGGAAAAGCTGTGGCATCTGGCATGTGTGGCCTCCTCCCAAATTACACTCTATCCCAGAGAGGGTAGACTAAAGGGAGATGCCCTGGTCCAAGAATCAGCTCAGAGCCTGGCTGGTGGACAGCTTCCTGCATGCTTTCACGCTACCTGTGAAGTCATGTTCTGAACATCTGGAACCTCTATCCAACCGCATTTGTGTCTGGAGTCTCTCAAAGTCTGAGTCGTTGCTGGATCCACCATGGGGTGGCAAGGCAGGAGGCCAGGACTCTATTAGCAGGCAGGCTCGCTGGAGCAGAGACGTGTCTTTATCAAGCTCCCCTGGGGTCCCCTTGCCTGCTGCCCTTGATGAGTTTAAATCACACCAATCAATTCTGGCCACACAGGCCCCAGAGGGAGGCCAGGATGGAGCAGCAATCACTCCTTGACCTTGACCACAGCTGCCAGGGCTCTGTTAACCCAGGACAGAGGGCCTGACTGTGCACCAGGGGACTGCTCATCTTGGCTTGATTTCCTTCTCAATAAATGGTGGGTTTATAGGAGCGGGCAACATCACCCCTGTTGTACCCCAGTTTCTTCAATCACTCTCATTCCCATTCTTGCTCTTGGCATCCACACACTTGGGCTCTGGTCATCACGTGACCTTAGCCTTCCACAAGTCGAAGGACTCAGGCCTCAGGATGTGGGGCGTAAGCTTGAGGGCAGGCTTCTGTATGCAGGCAGCATTGAGCCCTGCTGTGTGCTGCTGATGGCTCATGAGTGGACTCAGGGATGCTCATGATGAGATGATGAGAGGTGGGAGGACCCATAATAAACTGTGGTGTCCCGCTGCAGAGTCACAGGAGCCTGAGGAGATCAGAGAGGGGATAGTGTGGGCTGAAGGGGCAGGCAGGCAAGGTGAAGGAGAGGGTTCTGGATATTGTAGTAACTAACTTCCTGCTTTCTCACACACCTGCAGGGACCATCCAGGGTTCTCTGCTCTTCAGGACACCTTCTTGTCTCTGCCCACACAGTCCTTGTGACTCTGCCATACTCTAACTACAGTTAGGGACAAAGCCATGCCTGGCATCTTCAGGCCGCCCCTACTACCCCTCAATCATTCTGCATGATGCTCAACAGATATTTCCTTTTGCCTCTGCACACTAATCAGATGGTGCAACTGGGTCTCTGGGGTTCCTTAAACACGGTGTCAACCTCACAGGTAGCTTCCTGGTGGAGCAGAGAATTGGAAACACCATGCAGTCCACGTGTTTGCTACGTGAAGGAATCCGTGGACTGTTTGTTCCATAAGTGGAGTGGTACTGTGGTGTTCAGCCTGTAGTAGATGGACCACAGGGACCCACCACCATCATCACAAGGGGTTCTGAATGGAGTGCCTATCATGTTTCTCTGTAAACCAGAGCCTTTAGTCAGGGGTGGAGCTGGAGCTGACTGGTGCTGGAACTGGCTGACGCTGTCTTGAGCTGGTGCTGCCTGGAGGTGGAGTTTGCTGGAGCTGGTGCTGGCTGGAGCTGATGTTGACTGGTGCTGGTGCTGGTGCTGGTTGGAGCTGGCTGGAACTGAATCTAGCTGGAGCTGGCTGGTTCTGGAGTTGGCTAGAGTTGGAGTTGGCTGAAGCTAGGAGCCGGCTGGTGCTGGAACTAGCTGGTGCTGGAGCTGGCTTGGAACTAGCTGGAGCTGGCTGGAGCTGGCTAGAACTAGCACTGGCTGGTATAGGAGATCCCTGACTGATGCTAGGGTTGTCCTGGGCCATTTCAGCAGAGGCTGGTGAAACACCTGGATGCTTTAGTAACTGCCGATGTCCAGTCAATAGCTGGAAACAGGCCACGGTGGAGCCCTGCTGTTTTCCTCCAAACATGCTTTGTGATCACCCAAAACCTCTCTATTGACAACCTCTGTGTACCGATGTGGTGTCTGAAAAGCTTGTATCTTGTAGCTGTATCCCCTGCCCGTGTTGGCCCTACCATCTGCCTTGGAGGGAGAGCATGCGGGAGCAATCTTGTTACTGGTGATGACAGATGAGAGCTAGGCTCTCCAGCAAGGTCTTGCCCAGTGGTTCAGTACTTGGGGGTGTGATGTCATACAGGGTAGAGGTCATGGCACTGACCATACCTCCCATTTCCAGGCACAGCGGTCTGTTTGGTGACTTACATGGCTTGGGTTTGAATCCATTCTTCTGCTCTGAGCCCTGGTTCAATCAGAGCTTGCCCAGAGGACCCAGCCTTCTAGCAGGCTCCTCCCACCTCCTCCTCCTCAGGTATCTTGGCTAAGCCATGTGATTTTCATATAGAAACTGTTTCTTCTTGAACCCTGTGAGATGTGACCTGCATCTACTTTGCCTCTTTTTCAAGGCCTAGCCCCCCCCTCCCCCCCGCACCGAAAGTCCTCTAGGCATGCTGATAGAATCCACAGTGACTATGTGCCTGTCTGGAATCCAGAGTGACTGTGTGGCTGTCGTGACTGGTAAGAGGCACTGCATGCATGTCTATGTCATGTCCATCATCACGCGTGGTCAGCTCCCTCCCTGTGTGATGTCACTGTCATCTTGTATGTGTGTGGTGGTCACCTCTGTCCCTATGACATCACTTAGTGTTGTCTTGAGTGCCCTACAGCCACAATGACATGTGTGCTGTTGCATGCCCCAACTGAACATCGCTACTACCGCTGGGACTTACTGTCCCTTCCCTGGCACTGGCGTGTCGTGTCATACCCAATGTTTTCCCAGGGATAGCTGTGGCTCAGGTCACTCTGTGCCTGGCATTTTTCCATCACGACTAGTTTATATTCTCACCCTGAGGTTGAGCAAAAAAAAAAAAATATTGAATCAATTGTTTTTAATTATGTCCGTCTTGTATCGTTTAGGTTACAGGCACCGTTCAATATTGCTTTACAGTCCAACAGCCGTGGGAACATTGCTCAATATCCCGATATGGAATACCAGAGTTTTCTTTCTGTTTAACTCATAAACTAGTCTAAAAAGTGCCATATTTTTCCGCTTCGATTGCTGTCCTCTCCCTTTACAGCTCTGCACATTCTGGCTACAGAGTAAGGCTCTGAAAAATGCTAATGCTGGTGTTTAGTTTACTACCCTAAGGGCTGTCTGAGCAACAGCAGCCAGTGGGAGGGGCCGCAGAGCCCTGGGTATGTGGGCAGGAGGGGAAGAGAGCCTCCTCTGGCCTCTCGGGAGCCCCTCTGTGCTCACTGCTGCTAGTTTCCTGCAGGGAAAGAGTCGGCAAAGGGGGCTGATGGCCCCACAGTGGAGAAGTTCAACGCTCTCCTAGATAAGGCAAGGATCAGCATTAGCAGTGGGACAAGCAGAGGCGCTGGCCAATTTAGAGTCTTCCTGGCTGTCTGAGCCCATTTCTCTGAGTTTGGGTCTCACTATTTCTGAGATGAGTCAAATGGGCTGAACTTGTAGGTCCTTTGGCGGGTGAGAGGAAGTGACCTTCGGCCAGCTTCTCACTTCATGAGAATCTGCTTGGAACCTCTGAAGACGTGATCAGATAGAGTCACCAGGTGGTGTGAACATCCTGAGGTGCCTCCTCCAGGCATACCATGGTTGCTCTATTTGCTGAGGTGCATGAATGACTCTGCACACAGTTCGTGCAGAAGGTGAGGCAGTTGCTGAGGGAGACAGAGCAGAGGCTCAGAACCACACAGTCCTCCTTGAGAAGATGACCTGTCTGTTCTCCCAGTCTCTTTTCCTTCACTCTTGGACGAGACTGTGTCTACTCTCTGTCCCCCTGTGACTAGCTCTCAGCCCCGTGGACACATATTCCACCTCCAGCCATCTGACAAAGTAGCCTGGACTGGAGGCACAGGGTCTCCAGATACAGAAGACATGGTCTTGAAAGTACTCTCTGCCGATAGCCTTGACAACCCCCAGAGCCTGGCCGACCAGACCCTCATTTCAGGGAAGAAAAATGCCTGGCTGTGTATAAAAAGGCCCAGCAGACCCCCACTGCGAGAACCAGGCTGTTCAAAGGAAAAAGATGCTTCCTGAGGGCTCCAGGCGTGCTGACGAGCTAAAAACCCAGCACTGCAGATATATGCTTTTCAATAAGTACTGATATTGGGCACAGGACAGAGAAAATAATCCATTTCACCCTGCAGGAGCGGCCAGCAGGAGAGCAGCCCTTCTCTTATTTATTTATTTCCTTTGGAAAGGAGGCTGTGTGGGGAGATGCTGCAGCCACAACCTACCTGATCCTCCTGGCACTGCAAGCCCTGGGTGCAAGTGCTGGAGGTGAGCCACTCCCAGCCCCTTTCAGCTGGGCACAGGCAATGGCAGGGGCGGGGCTGGGCCAGCTGTGTGAATGGCAAGCGCCCAGGGATGGGATCTGTGTTCGGGATCTGTGGAGCCCGCAGCTGATGCTGGAGGGAGAAGAGAAGCTGCAACGAAGGCTACGAGTCTGAGTCTCCTGGGGTCTTCTGAGTGGGCATCTGGAGGTCTCTGGGCTCCTCAGACTTTAGGATCCCTGGAGCAGCTGCCAAAGTGGGTGTTCCATGGACAGAGATGTCTGAGACCTTAGGAGAGTTATGAAGCTGGCTTCTTGTCTGTACCCAGGTCTTTCAACACAACCTTCAGCAGAGACCTCTCTTCTCTACTTTAGCCTTGTTGCTGCAGTTGATGGTAACGTCTAAAGCAGGGGCCCCCGCCCATGACCAGAACCTACCATAGCAAGTTCCCAAAGATTTTGACCCTATGAGAAATTCCACTATGGAGTGGGGTTCCCTCTGTGAAGAAAGGGGATCAAGATACAGGAAGGGGCACTGCAAGTATGGTCACCTAGCATGGGTACTCAGCCTACCTAAAGTGACTGCCAGCCCAGGACTCATCCTGACCCCAGGCTGATAGATGCTTGCTTCAAAGCAGACCAACCTCCGGCTATTTTACTCAAGGACGCGCTATGGCAGTCCCTTAGCTTCCAGTCATGGTGGGTGTCATGGCTTCATGCTTCCTGTCACCTGACTGTTACTCACGTCATAAAACTCTTTCTTGTATCTCCTGCACTGGTCCCCACCTCTGCCTTTAACTGCTCTTGCATTTGCAGATCCTCTGTCTCTGGATACTGACTTCCTGTTTGGAGAAGCCTTGCCGAGACCTCCCTCCTCTATAACTTCATACTCTAATCTGCATTAACTTATCCCAATCCATTCCTCAGCATCCATTGCTTCTCTGGTCCTCTGGGGGCAGGTGCCTGTCTTGGTCCAGTGTGCTATTTAACTTTTTTGTGGTTGTGATTCAATACCTGAGAGGAACAATGTAAATAAGTAGAGATCTATTGTTTTAGTTACAGCTCACGGTTTCAGATGCTTTAGTCCATGGCTGGCCAGCTCCATTTTTTCCCCCTCCAGGTTGGGGTAGGGTGGAAGTATGTGAAAGAGCCAAGTTGCTCATTGCATGTTGTTTAGGAAGAAAAGAGGAAGTAGGAAAGGGGGCATGGGAAAAGGTTGCTTGTATCCAAATGTTTATTTTCTGTCTTGCCTGGTCCAGCTGGGCTGGTTTCTCTCCCACCCATTGGTCACCGCAGGCACTTATTAAATAATTGCTGAGAGGCTAATATTAAATATAATTGCTTGGCCAATTGCTCAAAATTATTATTGGTTAGCTCTCTCCCTTATAAATTAACCCATTTCTACTAATCTGTGCAATGCCACATGGTCATGGCATTACCTCGGTTCTGGCTTCTTTCTCCTTAGGCTGCTGCAGGCATCTCTCTTCTTGGGTGACTAACTCACATTCCTCCCAACTCGCCTGTCTTCTCTCGTATATCTGCTTGGATTTCCCACCTAGCTATATTCTGTCTTGCCATAGACCAAAGCAGCTTTAATTATCAACCAATGGGAGCAACATATATGTACAGCATATGGAAGGACATCCCACCACAGATGCTCTGCACAGACACTCCCCTATGGTCCACTACTTCCAGCGTGGCCCTTTCGCCCCTTTTCAGCGTCTCCCAAAATATCCCCACCAGCTAGAACCAAGTTCTAAACATGTGAGTATGTGGGGGTCGTTGTATTGTCAAACTGCAGTGTTCTGTCCCTGGTCCCCAAAGCATCATGGCGATCTTATAATGTAGAATGTTTCCGGCCCGTTTCAACCCCTCCCCCACCTTACTAGCTCCAGCAATGTTCCAAAGCCCAAGTCCAGAGCAAACTCTTTGTTGGGAGCCTAATTTTTCTGCAAAAGAAAAAAGAATATTATATACTTCGAAGATACAATGTGAGGAACGAGCATCCCCATCCCTAAGGGGAGGGTTCAGAGAATTGAAAAGAATAATTGAAATGAAGTAACAGAGTAGATCTGAAATTCTGTAACTCCCTGTCCAAACTTTGAAGCTCATAGAGTCTTGAATAGATGGAATTTTTCTGTCCCAACCACTTGCTTCCAAATAACCACTAAATAATTAATTTAGTATTAATTGTAAATGCTCAACCAATAGCTCAGGCTTATTACTAACTAGCTCTTACATTTTAAGTTAACTCATATTCCTTATTTATGCTCTGCCACATGGCAGAACCTTTATTAGCATGGCTTGTTCATCTCCTGCTCTCTCTGCATCTGGCTAGCTACTACAGACTCTCTGCTCTTCTTCCCAGCATTCTAAGTTTGGCTCTCCCACCTGTCCTTATCCTGTACAGCTATTGACCAGTCAGCTTCTTTATTAAACCAATCACAGTGACATATATTCACACAGCGCAAAGGAATATTCCACAGTCTTGATGAACCACCCCTACCACCTTGTGGCCTATAGCTCACATGACTCTCTCCTAGACTTACTCTGCTCATTGCCTATAGCTCGGCCCAACAGATGTTCTTTGAGTCCCCAACACTCTGGGGTCTCCTAGGTAGTCCATGTGTCACTGTAACAGCTTTACCACTGCCCCAATCCAAATCTTGACTTTAGGAATATGGCCCTATCATGTGTTGCCTGCCCCCTCCCCAGGGGACTTTCCTTTGACATCTGTGACTATGTAGCTTTTACATCCTGTATGACTGTAAAATCAGCAGCACATGGAGATCACCAAGGTCTGCCACCAGCGTGGAGAGTTGCCAAGCCCTTTGGACTAAGGTTGTATTGTATTTTGAGTACCTCATGGCTGAGCACAGTGTGAGGAATCCTGGGAAGCATACTTTTCAAGATGGTAGGATGCCCTGCCACTCTCTTCTGAGGGGAAAAATCTGTTTCCTGTTAGGCCTATGATAGTCTTGAGACGTCCTCAGGACATCTTTCCTATTGGTTGCAAGTATTTGAAGTTATTTATTTATCTGTATGTCTATGTATGCTCACATATATGTGGGTACATTATATGTCTATGGAAGCCAAGGGTTGACCTTTGTGTTATTACTAAGGAGCCATTGTAAATTACATTTATAATGTATATGGGTATTTTGCCTGTGTATATGTCTGTATATCACGTGTGTACCTTGTGCCCAGGAAGTATGTCAGAGATCCTAAAACTGGAGCTACAGACAGCTGTGTGCTGCATTGTGGGTACTTGGAATTGAAACTGGGTTCCCCGGAAGAACAAACAAACAAGAGCTATTAATCACCCTCTAGCCTCTGGTCCCAATTTCAAAACCTTCTGCTTTGTTTCTTTGATTCTCATTTTTAGCCTGGCTGAAAGCATCCAGTAGCATTCATGTTGCAGCCTGGGCATCCTTGTCATCACCTCCATTCTAGAACTAGTCCATTGCATCTGAACTTCAGCTCCTACACAGCCTCTTCAAGACATAGACGAATCCCTTGGCACTGTGTAATACACAAAGCCCCTAGTCCACTTCCCAACAGTCTTTGTGTGCTTTTGAGATTCTCTTTACTCTCTGTATTCTTGATGGCAGTCTGTTCTTCTGTACTCCCCACAGAGTTCCTCACTGAGCTCTGTCTAGTCTGTGTAGTGTAGTCTCTAGTCTGATTTTAGGGATTTGACCCTGTCGTGGGTTGTCTTTCATTTCCTGGAAATCATTTCCAAAGGTATCTTGATCATATTGCCAGGCAACAACCCCACTTCTGGTTACAATTTTTTTTGTATGTTTGTTTG
Organism: Arvicola amphibius; assembly: GCF_903992535.2. Classification (NCBI taxonomy): domain Eukaryota; kingdom Metazoa; phylum Chordata; class Mammalia; order Rodentia; family Cricetidae; genus Arvicola; species Arvicola amphibius. Next base: position 45,092,694 of record NC_052055.2, read on the forward strand.
CTAAATTTTGTTACTGTGACCAAATGTCTGAAAGAAACAATGTGAAGGGGGGGAAGGCTTTATTCTCCCTCACCCTTTCAGAGGTTTGGATCCATGTTTAGCCAGCTCCATTGTTTCTAAGCTATGGTAAGGCAGAACATTTTCGTAGAAGGCTATAGTGGCCAGAAAACATGATATTCCACCATTGAGTGCTGAAAAGCCAACGTATCCATAGCCCAAGATGGAGCCTGTTTACTGTTCAAGCTTATGACAGACAGACCTTGGTGACCTCCATGGGACGCTAGTTTTATAGGCATAGAAATGCAAGAGTAATGGAAGCTTCTACCCAGATGTTAAAGAAAATTTTGCATCTCCAAACATGTGACAGGGTCAGATCCCTAAAAGCAGGACCTGAGACTGTCATGAGTGAAGCTTTGGTGGATCACTCCTTCAAGGATATGCTGTCAGTCACCCATTCCTCCAGGAAGACACCCCCCAACACACACACACACACACACACACACACACACACACCTCTTAACATTTCCTGTTCCACCCAAAATAGTAACACACAAGTCAGTGTGCATGGGAGAGACCCTTCATGTTCAAACCATAGCACCCAGTCCACATTCCCCAGTCAACCCTCAAGACTGATATAATATCCAAGGATGTTCAAAGCACCATTATGAGTCGCTGTGACAGTCTTTTGTGTCTTAGGTTTTTATGGCCATTACCATAAGGGAGCTAGAGGCACCAAGGCACAGAGGAGTGATGTCATGGGCTCTGGATGCAGGTGTTTGCATGCACCCCTACGTGATGAGAACAGAGCACACACACAAACCTCAGGCCATCCTGTCTCCACTCAACACCCAGAGTGGGGGAACCCTCCCCTCCTCACAGGCTCTGTTTTAGGGTTCTCCTGTGGTTGAGATTACTCATCTTCCCTGAATGTTTCTTTCAGAACTAAAGGAGGAGCCAGCATCAGGGCGGGGCCACCTTGACAGCTGATTCTGTTTCCTCTGTCTGGGAGAAGTGAGAGTAGGTCCATTAATTTGCAGAACTCTTTCTAGAGATCTTGGATAAATGCAGCTTTTTAGTCTTTGAGCTTTGATGCTTGGCTTCAGACTGCTGTGTACCTTTGGGCAAGCTTCTTGACTGCTCTGTGCTCTGGGTGTTCCTCCGACACAGGTAGCCACAGTGAAGTGAGCAGTAGTGCTCTTGACGACATGTGCCACACAGGAAGACCCCTCTGGACTCCCGTCGCTGAGTTAGCTCTGAATCCAACTGCCCATGTGACTCTCTACCCTCTCTAGGCTCCTGCATCTTGATGTGGCTGCAGTGGAATTTGAGAACCTCCACGTCTCCTCCAGGGAAGGCCTGCTGTCCACTCAGCCATTCTGCTGGTGTCCTTACCTATATGCATTGTGCCTCCTGGGGTCAGCAGTGATGATTTAAGGTCTGGAAAGCACCTGGGGCTTACCCAGAGCAGCTCACGGGAGTGATGTCATTCAGGGGGTTCAGGCCAGTGCTGTGTGAGGGACACTTCCAGCGCCCGCTCTGTCCTTTCCCAACAGGGCTGGCCTCAGCCTGGAATCTGCCCATGAACTCGTCTTATACGGACGCTGCCTCCTCATCTCCTGTCTTACTCTCAGTTAGAGCCTCCTGGACGAGGTCTCAGGACCCAGACTGCATCATTCTGCAGGATTATAGGTGGGCAGTACTCTCTAGGGAATAGGGCACAGGGCACCGAGGACTGCCTGCCTGCCCAGGGCTGTCAGTGGCTGAGATCTGGACAGGATGTACCTGTGGGTGGGTGAGAGGTGAAGGACTGGGCTTAACACTGAGGTCAGGAACACCTTGTGTCCCAGGGCATGGGATGCTGAAGGGTGCTGAGGGGAAGTTTTATAAACACAACTTGGGGGTTCAGATTCACTGCTAGGCTGGTCAGCCAGGGGCCAGAAGTAGGAGTGTTATAAAGGGTAGAAATTTGTTCTGGGGTTCCACCACCCAGAAGTTGATTCCAGCTTTTTTTTTTAATTAATTAATTAAATTAATTAATTAATTGGTTCTCTGGAGTCCAGGTAAGGAAATCTTTGTTCTGAGGAAGCAGCTGGGGAGCTGGGATGGTAGATGGGGTAAGGGAGGATGAAGTACCTTGGTCCCTGGCCCAGGTTATCTGCCTCATTCCCAGCCACAGGTTCCCCACCCTACTCTCTAAAGCTCCCATGCTGTGTATGCAGGGGTTTCTCAGCCTGCCCCCTTTCATCTCAGCTCTTTTTTCCTCACCTTATAAAATCTGTCATTTGGTGTTAAATGTTGTTTATAGTGTTTCTGCAAGGATAAAAATTTTTTCTTTATTTTTATGTAGTAAGATAGAAAAAAACTATCAATCTTCCCTTTATGGTGTGTTTATGGATATGTGGGGGAGGGGCTACTCCGCTGCCGCTGGGAAGCCCTTCCCCACTGCTCTGCCCCCCCCCCCCCCCCCACATACACAGTGGAGTGGCTCACCTCTGCCTCTGCCCCGCCTGCACATTTCATTGGCTGGTGAGGTGAGGAAGTAGTTCAGGAGTGAGGAGCTGCGTGGGCCTCACAATTCAGTCGCCATCCACCTTTACAATGAAGCAAATCCTGGGACAAAAGGGCCATCTCTATTTCCTGTTATTCCTCCCCACCACACCATTTCTCTCCCTCATCTCTCTCTCCTTTCCTCCCCCTATGTCCCCTGCCACTGAGTGAGTATGTGTTTGTGTGTATATGTGTGTTGGGGGATGGGGGTGTGGGTGGGTGGTTTATTCATGTGAGCAGTGAATAGTGAATGCATGCAGAGGTCAAAGTTGACGTTGGATGTCTCCCTAATCTCTCTCTCTCTCTCTCTCTCTCTCTCTCTCTCTCTCTCTTACTTTTGGGGACAGGTCTCTCACCGAACCTGGAGCTCACCATTTTGCCTGGACTGCCTGGCCCCTAGGACCTGCTTATCTCCCGTGCTGGGATTGCAGCCACGCTTTTCCACACCTAGCTCTTTCATGGGTGCTGGGGATCTGAACTCAGATCCTCATGCTTGCTCCACAAGTGCTTTAGCCGTGGAGCCAGCCCTTTACCCTCTCCTTAAGTTTCTAATGGTTTTCATTAGCACTGTATGGTGTACCCTCTCCTGGCTCTGGAAAGGGAGAGGAATAAACAAAAGCTCTTTGATCCTAACTGCAGGCATGAGGTAATAAACTTTTCTGTTGTTCTATGGCATAGCCTCAACCAGAGCCATTCAGGGTTCAAGGCAGCGTGAGTCTTCAGGAATCCACCTCATAGTGGTGACTCTCTCTGCCAGCCCATCTCAGGATGAAGCCCAGCGAGGTCCCTTCACTTCCTTCTTTGCTTCTCCCCAGCATCTGTCACCTTGACGTCTGTGTGGGTTTCGCAATCAGTAGCTCATGCTTTTACGAGCTGTGTGTGTGTTCAGCAATCATAACACTGTTTTGAGTGTTTAAAGTCTACCGATATGGCATCATATTTTACTGGCTTTTTAATTTTTTTACTGGTATTCTGAGGTCTAGAAATCATTGTAACGGCTTCATATTTCACCCAGTTACTGTGTGAAATGTACCCACTCCTTTGTTGAGTGACATTTGAGGCGTCTGAGACTTTCTGACGGCAGAGTAGCACAGCAGGGCAGGTGATGTCCCTGTTGTAGACTGTGAGGGCTGCCCTGGGGGGGGCCCTTAGGAGAGATCATCGCATCTTCAGGTGTCCTCAGAAGGCACTGCCGAGGGGTTCTACTACTCTCCCCCACTGGTGGACTGTGTCCTGGTGGCTTCACCCCTCATCGGCCCTCAGAGCTGGCAGAAATGGGGAACCTTGTAGTGTAATTCACTGTGATTTCATCTTCATTACCCTGGTCCCTAGGAAACCAAAGCCCCATTTGTAGTATCACTGGCCATTGAAGATTTGCCTGTAGAGTTTCCCCGTTGTGGTTCATTCTGCAGTTTTTGCAGTCAGCTACCTTGCCATTTCCTATTGATTTATAAGAGATCTTTACACATCATGGATATCAATGTTGGGTCTGTGGCACAGGTTTCAAGTTCTTTTTAAATTTTATATTTAGTTTTATTTTACATGTGTGAGGGTTTTGCTTGCACGTATGCCAGTGTGCCATGTGCATGCATGTCTGGTGCCTAGAAGTCAGGAGAAGGCGCTGGAGTCTCTAGAACTGGAGTTACATATGGTTGATTAGCACTATGTGGTGCCAGGAATTGAACCCAGGCCCTCTCCCCAGTTTCTGGAGTTTTTAAAAGATTTATTTTCTTTTTAATTATGTGTATATATATTTAATTATGTGTCCATGTATGGGTGTGTGCATGTGACTGCAGGTACCTTCAGAGACCAGAAGAGGGCATTGGATCCCTAGGAGCTGAAGTTACAGGCAATAACGAGCTGCCAAACATTGCTGCTTAGAACCAAACTTGTGTTCTCTGCAAGAGCAGCCAACGCCTTAACCACCGAGTCATCTTTCGGCCCCTTAGGCTCATGGCTGGTACACTTCTCTTGTGAGGCACTCACACTATAATCCCTTTCCATCACACATTCTCACGAGATTCATCCACGGTGAGCTGTACGGTGGGCGCCTCCCATCCTGAGAATAAAGTGATGGCCACCTGTAACTCGTGTTCCACATGATAGAGCTCCACTTCCTATTCGTTTCCACGCTAAGATTCGCGACAGCTCTCCCCAGTGGGTTGGACACCCTCACCGTAGATGAATTCCACCCCTGGCTAGATGGCGGAACTGACTGAATGAGCCACTGCCAGTTCTCGCTTTTAACTACTTACATTTCGCAGTGACAGTCTGCATGAACCTCACACAGCAGAGAAGAGTTGATGTGTGTGCTCTTTCTCCTGAATTTTGCACGGTCTCAGGCACTTGCTTTTGGTGGAATCTGTGCTTGATTTTTAGAATAAGGTGACTGTACCATGAAGCTCTAACATCTGCTCAGACCCCTGTCCCTCCTTGCTTTGCGACTCTATCAGACTTTTCTTTTGGATCATTTCCAAACGCAGTCTGCTGCTGTGGTTTTATGACGTCATTTATTTATTTTTTTTAACTTTGTAGGTGCACGCGATGATTTCACCAATATCCCCCAGGTCTCCCTGCTCTCCACTAGTCGGATGCCCTCTGTGAGGCTTGAAAGAGAACGTCCCCACAGGCTCAGGCATTTGAACAACTTGGTCCCAAGTTGCTGGTGCTAGGAGAGGATTAGGAGGTGTGACTTTGCTGGAGGAAGTATGTCACTAGGGGTGGGCTCTGAGAGTGTATAGTATCAACATACTTCATGTTTACTCTCCCTGCTTCAAGTCTGAAGTTGAGATCTGAGCTGCCAGCTCCTGTTCCCGTTTCCCGTGCCTGCTGCTGCTGCTGGGTCTCCTTGCAGTAGACTCTCCCTCTAGAAGTGTAAGCCAAACAAATATTCTGTCCCTTTCATAAGTTGCCTTGATGGTGATGTACTATCACAGCAACAACAAAGTAACAGTTCTCCCCACTGACATCATGTCTCTTCCTCATCTTCACCACCATCGTCATCTTCCTCATCGTCATCTTCCTCATCATCACCACCATATCATCTTCATCACTATCTTCCTCATCATCTCTAACTTCAGTTAGTGCTGATCATATGTACATAAGTGTGTGGGCCAATCCAATGGGGCAAGGACCAGACTCACCCTCCCTCCGCTCCTTTCAACTGCCAGTAGCCCCCTCCCCAAACCATGCTGAATGTTGACTGGCTTGATCTAGTGTGGGTTTCAGTGTAGGCAGCTACTGTGTTGTCGCTTTGAAATGGTCCTTGTTCATGGAACCGGATCCCATTTTGATTTGCTTGGGTCCTCATTTCTCTCTTCCCCTTCAGCTCCCCTACCTCTGCTCTTGACGGGCATCCTCTGTATTTATTTCACCTTGCATGTCCTCTCTTGTAGAAGTGTCCTGAACCATGCATCCCTCAGAGACTGGGGTTGAGTTAAAAATCTGAGACCAGAGCAGGTCTTTCTGGCTCCCTCCTATCGGGTGGCAATATCAACATAACTGGCACAGAACCCATCCCTTGTCCCTCTGTGAATGTTTTGTACGTGGGTCCACTATGTCTGTGAATCAACGCCATCCTTACTAGTGTCTTCTGGGGCATTTGTGGGACCTTTACTCTTGGGGGCATGTGTGTATCTACAGGTATTGTTCTGAAGTCATAGGCTCAGGCATCCCCACACTTTGCTTCAGTGACTTCTTCCAGGTCTGAGAGACAGTGACAGGACAGGACTCCAATCCCCTTCTGTCCTGCCCACCCTCTATGTCTCCAAACCAGCTCAGAGGAGTTTGGTCTCTATTGTTGGGTCTTCTAATTTGGGTTATTATTTATTTACCTTCGTTTGTGTTGAACTAGGACACAGAACCCATGGCCTTAGTTCATGCGGGTAAGTGATCACCAACTGAGTTTCTCTGGTTCCAGATTTTGGGTTCTAGGCCCTTTACATTTTGGCCCCGCTTTCTTTCCTCTCTCTGCCTCTGTCTGTCTCCTGTGCTCACCTATGTTCTGTTGTGGGTGCACAATACATGTGCCTATATAGGCCAAGAGGGCCAGCCTTGAGTCCATTCCTCAGGTGTTGTCTACCTGGCCTTGGAGACAGAGTCTCTTAACCGACCTGGAACTTGCCAACTAGGGTAAGGGGCTGGCCAGTGAGTCTCAGAAATATGCTTGTCCCTGTCTGCCCAGCACTGGCATTATAAATGTAGGCTACCACACACAGCTGGGTCTTTTTTATGTAGATGCTGGGGAGCGAACCCAGGTAGGTCCTTGAGCTTGCGTAGAAAATGCCTTACTGACTGGTCCTTCTCCTCACCGTGGGAGGAAGGTACCTAATGGCTATGGTAAATTTCAGGAACTTTCAAGATATCTGGACTCTTGACTTCCAAAGTCTTAAGGAGCCTCCCCTTAGAGCTCCCTGAGCATTAAAGTGAAGTGTAAATCTATTTAATCTTATCAATAAAAACCCAGATTCAGATATCGGGGTAATAACCTGAAAGATCAGAGAAACAGAAGAGCAGTCACGGGTGACCTCCTACCACTCTGGATCCCCCAGATCCTCTGACCAAAAGGGCGAGATACTGTCTCCACCTCCCTAGTACTGGGATTAAAGGCATGAGCCACCACGGCCCAGTTTCTATGGTTAACTGGTGGCATGCCCATGGCCACGCTGGAGTGCTGCAGTTACCATAACCTAATGCCTCACTTGGCAAAAGCACTTTCAAAAGGGTTCTCATTTTCTTTTTATCATGGAAAGCATGCAAAACCAAGTTTACCACTTTATCCATCTTCAAGGGCACAATTATGGGTACTAAGCATATTCATGGGGTTCTGTCGACCTCACTACCACCCATCTTTCAGAGCTTTACACCCTGCAAAACTGAAACGCCACCTTATTAACCACCCTTCCCCCCCTTCCCCGCATGCCCCTGGCAACACCTAGCTACTTGTTACTGCCACGAATTTGTGTATTCTAGAGACCTTCATGCAAGTAGAATCATTCAGCTTTTTTTTTGTTGTTAGTTTATTTTCAAAGTTTATCCATCTACAGCTTGACCATGTGTCACAATCCACTCTTCTTTTTTCTTAGTCATTAGTATTCTACCCAATGTGTGTGCTTTATTTTGCCATGTGTTGATCTGTGGATGAGCATGTGGGCTTCTTCTTCCTCCTGGTCATTGTGATTGGTTTGCCTGGAACTTTTCTGTGTCGCACACACAGAGTTTCCAAATGGGCTGTATTTGCTTCCATTAAACAGTGAAGATCTTGATACCTAGGGACCGTGCTGTCCATGCTCAGGTTGGGCAAGCTGGAAGCATGCTGAACCTTTACTGTCTGCTCTCTGCATTATGACTTCCTTGGTTCTAGAACAAGATATTCCATGAAGATCCGTAGACAGAGTGACTGACTGGAGCCATGAAGAGCTTCTGACATTATGTTCTGGAACCTCTCCTGGTCCTTGCTCTGCCTTGTGTGTGTTCTTTGCTGTCAGAGTGCTTTGACTATTCCTGGTGCAGGAGTTCTGTAGTGGAGACAAGACTCTCCCCTCGTGAACCCCAGCTGTGAGTCCAGGGACTGCCCAGAGGCACCAAGGCTAGGTTCTCAGGTAAACACTACCTCCCTGCAGGTGTGGCTGTTGATATATTCTAGAGGGTCGCACCCTTGAGTGCTCTGAGGATAGAAACCCCGAGACCACAGAGTTCTTCTGTGCGGTGATGCTGGTGTCCCTCCCATAGACACCTGCTTATAAACTAAGCTCACAAAGGTGATAGAGGCTTGGGTCAGACTTTGTGTTCACCCCCCCTCAGAGAGGCTAAAGAGGCATGGTGGTTCCATGGCAACCAACAACAGATGTCATGGGTCTTAAATGCCACAGCGAGTAGAAACAGGAGCACACCAGGCCATTGCCAGCCCCGCTGTGCTGCCTCAGGTGGGAGCAAATTGCTTTTTCTTCATGGCTTCCCTGTTCCACATTTCTTTCATCAGTCAAAACAAGGTAATTCCAGCCACACCACTCACTTGCACACAGGAGGGGTGGCTCCCCTCAGACTTACTGGCTTGATTACTCTGTTTGTTCGGGCTCCAAATGGAGGGAGAATTTTCACATGGCTGAAGGCCCTCGGCTTCCTGCAGGCCAGAGAGGCTGAGAAAGTTGAAGCGGGGGTGGGGGGGTAGTGAGAGTCTGAGCAGTCCCCTCCATCTGCTTCCTGTTGCGTCTTCTCTCCAGTGAGACCTTCCTCCAGTGACCTTATCCCTCCTGTGAGCCCTCCCTCCATGAGAGTCCTCCCTCCTGGAGTCCTCCCTCCATGTGAGACCTCCCTCCTGGAGTCCTCCCTTCCTGTGAGTCCTCCCTTCCTGTGAGTCCTCTCTTTCTGTGAGTCCTTCCCTGTGAGCCCTCCCTCCCTGTGATCCCATCTCTCCCTGTAACCTCCTCCCTCCCTGTGGCCCCTCCCTCTTCACTGTTTTGCCCTCCCCTAGTCTATCTCCCCACATGGCTCACTGATGGGATTCACCCTGCTCTTCCTCTCTAGGCACATTCCACAATGCATACACACACCCAAACATTCCTTGTATCCTGCGGGTGGACAGAGCATGCTCTGCTTCTTATTCTAACGCTGCCACACACTGTCCTGGGTGCTATGTCCTTCCTTTCCTGAGTGTGTCCATTTCCTGCTCTGATGGGGTTTCTCTTCCTGTCCTGGGTCCTTCTGCTCCAACAGGCATTTGAGTGCATCCTTGATCTTTCTCTTCTCTCATGCTGTCTGCCTCCCAGCACACTTCCTAGGCCATGTGCTCTGGTTCAGCACCCTTTTGTCTTGACCTGCAAAACACATCAAGTTCCCTTGTTCAAGGCTGTTGTTTTGTTTTGTTTTTGCTAGAAAGTTCTTTCTAAGGTTGACTCTCCTGAAAATATCCAGCTGTCAGGTAGTGTCAGCTGCTCTGTCCTGAGCCCAGCTCCTGTGGCTCCCTTCCTGCTCACCAGCCCAGGAGCCTCACTGCCTGCTCTTTAGAAGCTGCCTGTGACTTTGAGCCACACAGTGTGCCCGGTCTGCTCTGAGAAACTCTATAAATGGGTAAGAACACCTTTGCACCTCCAGATTTACATTGGAAGAAAAAAAAAGGAGCAGAATGATCCAATATTTTTTTTCAGATTGGTTCCTTATTACAACGCTAATACTTTGGATATGTTGGTTTAAAGAATTATATTATTGAAATTAGTTTCACTCAAAGGGTATTAAAGTTCCAGTTAGTCTGAGGGATGGGTTCTAAATGTCTATTCTATATTGGGTAACTTTGCTTTATAAATGTCACGTGCATTTGAAAATGCCCAGAGCATAGATTTTTAAGTGCTCTCACCACAAAGATGGCAAGATGCAAAGTTATGGATATTCTAATTAGCGTGGATCATCATTCCATGGTGCATATATACATATATCAAAGCATCACATAGCATGTTGTAATAGATGCAATTTTTATCTGTCAATTAAAAATAAATACATTCAAAAGATTAATTATATCTGTCACCTTTTGTTGTTTAAAATGTAGCTACTATTAAAATTTAAACTGAAAGAGAACCTGGCAGTTGAGGCTTGCCAGGCCTGAACTGGGAAGGTAGCTTACAGTCTGGCTCTGGAGGTGCCCAACTCCTGCCCTTATGGCTAGTTGTGCTGAGTACAGGCTGGATGAGAAGGACTGTCCTCTTAATTTCAAGATTTACCTTGAAAAAAATATTTAAAAGAGTAAAACAGCCCATCAGTAATAGGCTCTGATGATGCCCCAGGCTGTCTATGCCTCGGGTACTATGAGGGGATAACTACACACAGAGACTGGCAGGTGCCAACACCTGCTTGATTCTCAACTGTTCTTGTTTCATTATGCGTCTTACTGGCCTTTCTTGTTTCTTTGTTCATCATCCCATTGAGCTCTAAAAGAGCCTTCTCAATCACTGTGCATTTGCTTATGTTGTCTCTGCTCATGAATGTCAGCTCTTGGAATGCTGGGCATTGTCTGTACTGGTTACTGTGGCCACAGGCCTGTCTCAAGATCACCATGCAGCAAGGGCCTGAGCAATGCATGCTGAATGAATGAATGAATGAATGAATGAATGAAGCTGAGCTATGAACTGAAGGGACACTTGCACCCATTCTGCTGAAAAGAAGCTGATGGCCAGGTTGGTGGTCCATGCTTGTAATGCTAGCTCTTTGAAAGTTAAAGGAGAGAGATTGCTAGGAGTTCGAGGCCAGCCTGTGCTACACAGTAAGACCTTGTCTCAAGGAAAGAAATAGCAATTGGTTTGTGACATAAGCACAGGCTTGCCACATAGGTTGAATACAAGATCAAACTTGGAATGTAGACATCGGGCAGAATCTATGATGCTCTGAGCATCTAGAGGAAAGAAGGCTCCTAGATTCTGTGGCCTCATGCCTGGGGCATCACAAGATCTCAGAGTGAGAACAGGGTTACTGGGCTTGAGATTGGTACACTAGGACGTATATGACCCTCATCTTCAACCTCATCTGGTGCTTGAAGCCTCAGGAGGACAGTCCTGCAGAATGTGGGAATATGAGTCAGTTGGATGTCTTGTTTAGAGTGGCTTGTTCAGTCTGATTTCCTATGAATATCTGAGCCCTCTCAGCTGTACCAAGGCCTGTTACGTATACTCTGTTTGGGGTCATGATCTACCTGGCAGGACCCTGGAGCCCATCTGGTGCGTCTCTGGAGAGCCTGATGGGAGTTTGCTTAGTGTTGCTATAGTGAAGCATGGAAGAAAGCTATGGTTCTGTTAACTCACAGTTCAAGAGACAGAGCATCCAGAGGGTGGGTATGTGAAGGCTCATGGTTTGTGACAATAATGGGTATGTGTCATGAGTCACTGGAATCCAGAGGAGCTGGATCTCACAATCTATTATGAGGGTTGGTAGGTCCATCCATCTATCCATCCATCTTCCTTCTTTCCTTCCTTCCTTCCTTCCTTCCTTCCTTCCTTCCTTCCTTCCTTCCTTCTCTCCTCCTTTCTTTCTTTCTTTCTTTCTTCTTCTTTCTTTTTCTTTCTTTCTTTCTTTCTTTCTTCTTTTACATTTAGTGTGTGTGTGTGTGTGTGTGTGTGTGTTTGGGAATTCATATACCACAGCACAAATGTGGAGGTCAGAGGGCAGCTTGAAGTAGTTGGTTCTTTTCTTTCACTGTATGGGTCCAAGGGATTGAATTCGGGTTGTCAGGCTTACTAGCATAGGAGTTTATGCAGTGAGACACCTCCTGGGTGCACGGGGTACATCTTGATAACTCAAGGACTTTCTGTGAGGCTTCATTCTCACCATAGCGCCATTAGTCTTCAGCATCTTAGACCCTTGGCGGTGTCTTTTAACTTCATTCACACAACAGTGTTGACCAACCCAGGCCTCCTCAGCCCCTGCTTATCTGAGGGAGGATCCCCAGACTGAGGAATGTAAACCCCACCATCATTTTAGGGGTGACCTGAGATGGGAGAGAAGGATGTCTCAAGGAGACACGATGGCAGAGCGCTTAAGAAAGATGAGAGCCAGAGCAGAAATATGAAGACAGAGAGGCTACGGTCCATCCTTGACTGTGGTCTGATGGATTATGAGGGAGGTGCTTGTAAACCAAGCTTTTTTCCTTGACCAAACTTCCTTCATGTCCTCTGAGCCAACTTGACCCTTGACCATGGATTGGCAGGCTGTATTCTGTTCCTGGGCTTCTCCAGTTGCCTCGCAGTGTGTAGCTGCCACATGCTCCCCTACCGCAGGGGCCTTGATATTGATTGCCACAGTCCTGTCTTTAGCAAATGACCCAGAATGAATTCTCTATTATAATATCAAGGGGTTAGGGATGACAGAAGGAAGTGTTAGAAGACTATATGTGTTTCTTTCCAAATGCACAATGTGCCCAACCTCGAGTTAAATACATGGAAGCTTCAGGAAGAAGCCAAATCCAAGCACCTTCTGAGGACCTGAGGAAAGACGTGTCTGCTTTGTTCAATAGCCAAGCTGGGTTCTAAGCACCCCTAAGCCTTCTCTGTCTGTATGACTGATTTCTGTCTGTCTGTGACACGAGACAGCAGCCAGCTTGGTTTGCTCATAGCTGCAGGTCACCTCAGCTCACCAGACCCAGGGACTCTAATGCAGTGACAGCCAGTCCCATGTCTGCCTTCCACTGTGTCTCCCTGACATGGGGACAGGGCTAGAAATTGGTGCTCTGCTCAAGGTCACACAGGCATTCAATGGGAAGGAGCCTGGATGCCAGGGCCGTGTCCCGGTGCACCCGCTCCCTTATCATCTTGGGCAGATGTCTCGGAGCCTGGCTCTGCTCTCCCATCAGGCAGCGTCTGACCTCAGGAGCCAGCAGCTTCTTAGTAACTGCATCAGAACCCTTTATTCCTTTTGAGCCATGACCCAGAAAAACCCCATTTGCGGAGCACAAAGCTTGCTGCCTGCTCGGAATACAGGAACAAATAATTGCTCCCTTTGGACCCTCGGTTTCCGGTGGACTGGGAGGCAGCCACAGCTGTACCTGGATTTAGGAGATGGGGGCTTTAGGGGCTCAGTGGCATCTGGGGGTTCAGGAGGTTCAGGAGTTCTCCAGGCAACAACACTTATTTTCCTGCTCTGAATAAATCAAAGAGCCTTGAGTGGAGGCTGGGCCCTGTTGGAGGTGGAGCCTTGAGCTGAATGAACCCTTCTGGGGACAGCTCGGGGGTTGTGTGGGGTCTTGGGAACAGAGAGCACCAGAAGAAGGCAGGGGAGTCAGAAATGCTAAAGGGTTCGTAGATCGGGTAACCTGTTAGAGACTCTAAACTCTCAGAAGCAAGGACTCTGTAGGTCCAGAGGATGTCAGATGTCTGAGCACTGCAAAGTGCTGAGTGGGGGTGCCACTCAGACAGGAAAACACAATGTGTCTCTGCTTATCAGTTCAGCAACCCCAGGCTTTTCTTTGGGCTATGAAGTTGCCCAACAGGATACGCACAAACTGTGAGAGAGAGTCTGGTTGGGGTTGGCTGAGGATCTCTCCTAAGGCTCCAGCTCAGTCTAGACAAGATGGGGTCTAAGAATGGTAAGATGGGAGGCTAGTGCATGGCGGAACCTGGGGTGCTCCAGGGTCAGAATTCTGAAGGACTTCCAGGAGATCTTGAGGCAAGAGGGTAAATTCGCCACTTTTCGATGCTTTAAATAAGAACGTTTCAGATTAAGGAGGATGGGACAGACATGAGGGAAGATGCCAAGGATGCCAATTAACCCTGACTGGTTGGTATAGAAGTAACAAGTCTCTCCCAGTACCACACAGAAATGTCCTTGTTTCATAGAGAGGAGGTTCAGTCCTCTTCGATTTTGAAGAAAAACTTTGGGTAAATAGTCTAACTGGGCTTCCAGACGGGCAGTAGAATTTTCTAGATGTCTATGTCTACTGGAACACTGAATTTCTTAGATTTTATATCCATAACAAGGACTGAAGTTCCTACTGCAGCAGAACCTGAGATACCTGACCCCACCAACCAGGGAATGAGAATGGGGGATAGTTTGCTGGGTGTGGGGAAACCTAGACTCTAGATTTAGGTGGGCCCCATCCTCTTCTCCATTATAAAGAGAAACACTTGTGCTACAACATGTACAAGGGCATAAATGAGTAGGCTTTCCTTCAGTGTAAACAGTGGTAGGATTATGAAGGGATCAGTGTACTCCCAGGAGGACTCAGTTTTGCAAACCCCCCCAGCACAGCGGTATTCACCTGGCTTCTGGTACGGCTCTGAGATGGGGAGGCATCAGCTAGGTAGGCATAGGACTGGATAGCTCAGAGCCTCTTCTCTTCACTGGTGGGCCTACAGCTCTAGGGGTGTGCTCCTCCCCAGGAGCAATCAACTCATCCCCCAGTAGCCTCTGGATGCCATATGCTACAGAAGTCTACCTGGAAGGTGGGTTGGATCTTAGTGGCTAGATTGACTATGAGCTCACGGTTCCAGTCATTTAGATTTCTGTCCAAGGTTCTGGTTTATGAGGGTTTGAGTCTTTTCCCGTGGGGAGACAAAAAAGACAAAATAGGACAACCATAATTCTAGGGCCCACATTAGTCTTGTCTTTAGGGGCTTGGAGGATCTAGTGATGACCCATTTGTCATCACTATTTCTATTATTTTCTATAGTCTCCTTTAGTTGGGCATGGTGGGTCCACAGGGTGACTCTGGCCACCTTCACTGTGATAGGGGTGACAGACCACAGGGTGTTTTTGCTTGTTGGCTCCAGGTTCTGGGCAGGCTCAGATACAGGCAAGGATCTGAACCTCTTAAACCATCTGATGAATAGCCCTCTGGGTCTGCGGTGGGGCCTGTAAGGACCCAGGGAGAGGATGGTTAGTCATTTCTGTCTTAAGAACATCTCCATATGGGGGAGCACCTGGCCCTTAGGAGTGCAAAGGGTGGGAGGCTGATCCAATTTTCCCATCTCAAGGGCATACTCAGTCTACTTGTCTTGAGCTTTGCAGCCTTTAGACAAACAAAGTTTCCAATCAACATTTAAGACCTGTGATAGATTTAGGGAAACTTTGGCTGTGGATGCTGGGCCATTGTCAGACCCCAGGGAGTGAGGTAATCTAAATTTATTATAATATCTGGACCTGAGTAACACATCAGTTTTAGTTGTCCCAGATGAGTGATGTCTTAGTTAGCGTTTTATTACTGAGAAGAGACACCTTTATAGGAATTGCAATTCTTGGGCTGGAGAGATGGCTCAGTGGTTAAGAGCACTGACTGCTCTACTGGAGGACCTGGGTTCAATTCCTAGCACCCACATGGCAGCTCACAACTGTCTGTAACTCCAGTTCTAGGGGCTCTGACACCTTCACACCAGCACACATATAATGAATCTAAATAAATTGCTTTTTTTTTTCAAAAAAGAATTGTAATTCTTATAAAGGAAAACATTTAATTGGGGCTGGCTTACAGTTTCAGAGGTTTAGTCTATTATCATCATGGCGGGACACAGGAGCATGCAGGCAGACATGGTGCTGAAGGAGCTAAGAGCTCTACACCTTGATGTGCAGGGAGCAGAAGTGTCACTGGGCGAGGCTTGGGTATATATGAGACCTCAAAACCCGCCTCCACAGTGACACACTTTCTCCAACAAGGCCACACCTACTCCAACAAGGCCACACCTCTTAAGTGTGCCACTCCCTATATGCCAAGCATTCAAACACATGAGTCCATGGGAGCCATATTTATCCTAACTACCACAGGTTGCCTGGTGGAGTTTGGCGATCACCTATTTCCCAATAAGGGCAGGAAGTATGGGTCTTATCTGTCCATTTGCCTCCTGTTTGGAATATTCCCCATTGCCCACTTGGTTTCTTTGTGTATACAATGGGCTCTGGAGCAGTTCAGGTAGGTTCAGGTAGGGTAACCAAGATCAGGAAAGCCACGCTAGTTCTGGGGCTGCCTTCTGGGTGGTCTAGTCTGCTGCCCTGTTCTCCTAGGCCTCTGGGAATCCCCCTTTTGATGACCTGTGCAGTGGACAATGGTTGCCTCTCTTGCAGCCATATGGCCTCCAGTAGCGCCAGAATTTTATCTTTGCTTTTGATTTCCTTTTCGCATGAGGTGAACAAGCCCTTCTCTCCCTGGAGAGGGCCCCATGCACTTGGGCCATGGCAAATGCATGCCAATTGTCCTTGTACACAATGAAGCTTTTCTCGGCAAAGTGCCTGGGCTAAAGCTCAGCCCTTTGTGCTGACGTCCCTTAGCAGATAAGTCCAAGGTGGCGGCTGTGCCTCAGCATACCTGATTCCATCTTGAACAAACTGTCTCCCATCCATGCACAGTATCTCTTCTGCTTCTCCTAGCAGGGCATCTGTTAGGTCGGGTGTGACAGATTGGATAGCGTCAGTTATATCTGGGCAGAGTGAAGATCAGGAAGTGTGGACAGAGCCTGGAAGGTATGGGTCATCTGGTCCAGGAGCTGATTGGAGGATGCAGCCGTTGCAGTCTTAGGGGCAGCAACAGCCTGGACTAGGCCCTGCGGGAGGTGGGAGCTGAAGCTACTGGGGCCACCTTTCACCAGGCACTTCTGCATTGTTAGAACCCACCTGGGAGAGCTGAACTGTGAGCTCCTCCCGGATGGAGACAGAGGGACCAAGGCATCTCCCCTCATAGGGATTGGTGCTACAGAACACTGTCTGCATCCACAGCAACATCACAGCATCATGCCCTGCTGTGTCTTCCATCTGATTGGAATCTGATGACCATAACTTGACTGCTGTCTTAGAGGGGCTCTGTTGTGTTGCTGCTGGACAGCAGGCTGGCTGGGCTGATGGCTGAAGTTTCACAGAATCAGATACAAGGCTGGTCCAGGGGAAATGCCTGCTAGTTTGTTACTTAGGCATTGTCCATTCCCCTCTCTGGGGTCCCCCTCAGGAGTGTGGGATGCTTAGGAACACTTCCCAAAGTCAGCTTCTTTGACTAGCACAGCTGTAATGGCAACTGCCTTCAAATAAGCCAGCCAGCTGCAGAGACAGGGTCCAGATAGGCCATTGGCATCTTCCAGGGTCCCGTTTCTGAGCAAGGACCCCCTTGGCAATCACTTATGTAAGATGGGGAGTCCTGCTTCCTGTTCCTCTCCTCGTGTCTTTGGCTTCCCCCTCTCCTCTGGGATCTCTTTTATCTTCTGTTTTACTTTTATATATATATATATATATATATATATATATATATATATATATATATATAGAGAGAGAGAGAGAGAGAGAGAGAGAGAGTCATGGTTATTATAAACCTCTTGAGCAACCTATTTATATTTTCAAACCCTTTTAACTTCTGAAGTTTCTTTTCTAATCTCTAAGTCTGACTCAATAGCAAAAGCAATATATTTTTAGCAGCTTTCTTTAATCCTTTTTGTTTTTTTTTAAAAAGGCCTAGTGAAAATCATCCTTAGTCTCCTTACCTTGGTGTTTGCTCTTGTTTTAGAAGGTTTTTCTGACTATGTGCTGGGTTTCAAGGCCTGAATGGTCCTGTTCTGAGGTCTGGGGGCCTGCTATAGAACCTCTGGAAAGACACCTGAGCACAGCTGGATGACCCTGACCTGCTCTGCTTTGTAGGGCAAACCTTCTGACTACAATGGGAAAGGGAAAAAAACCTACATATGGAGAACATACCAAGTCAAGCATCTCTCTGTGTGTTCACTAGCACACAAAGGTGAAGGAAGATTTGGTAAATAGCTAATAGAGATGATGTAGTCTATTAAAATCAGTGAGGAATGGGAATGACCTTAAGACAATAGCAAAAGGTCTAATATCCCTGTCACCAGAGTCCTGGAGGAGAGGGGAAGAGTGCCCAGGCATAGAAAGTATGTCGTGAAAGAAACATATTGGCTGAGAACTCTGTATAGTGAAGATCTGTGTAAATGTACAGATTCAATGACCATAATGAAACCCAAAGAACTCTACCCCTGACCAGAAAAAACACAAAACTGATGAAAACTAAATACAAAAAAACACAAAGCTCCGAGCCTTGGGTCTGTAACTGCTACTGGGAAGGCTGAGGCAGGAGGATTGCTAGCCTGAAGCCCATGTGGGCAATTCAGAAGTGGAGCTAGAACTCAATGGAAGAATGTTTTCCTGGCTGGCAAGCTTATCCCTGGCTCTAGTCCCCAGCTCTTCAAAAACAAAAACAGAAAGAAGAGATAGAAAGGCAGGAGGTGTGTGAGACAGAGCGGCGGCAGGAAGAGAATTAGGTGGCTGCAGATTTCTCATGGGAAATCAGAGAGCCAGAAGAATGGATATAACATTTTTAAAATTCTGAAGGAAAAGAATGGATGACCCAGAAACAGTGTTCAACAAAAGTCTCTTCCAGGAGTGGAAAGGGACTGGAGGAAGCTGTGAGTGCTGGGTGCCAGCAGCTCTTTAACAGACAACTTAATGGAGGTTGTTTTTTTTTTTTTTTTTTTTTTTTTTTTTTTTTTTTTTTTTTGAGAAGGGAAGCTTCACTGGAGGGAGCCTGGTACTCTGTGGTGAAGAAGAACATGAAGTGCAGTGAGCCTGTGGGGAGGTATGGCAGCCAGTTCAGCCTTCTTTAACCTTTAGAGTCTAAAGTAAGTTTAGCCATGAGAGAGGAAGTTATACCATGGTGGTTTTTCAGTGACTATAAGTGTTTACCTGATAATGGCTGCAGTGTAAACAGGGGTGGTGGTGGGAGAGGTTGTCTGCCCTCCGCTTGAAGTGGTGAGTACTGATCCAGTCACTAAAGTTAAAATGTAGACACAACAATGCCCAGACAGACATTGAAAAAATTATACTGAAGTTGGAGTAGAGAGAGAGAATGCCAAAAACCATTTAAAGAATCTAATCAGAACATGGGAATTGGTGGTGGGAAGTGGAATCAAAATGATGAAATGTGAACCAATGAAAAGACAGAGATTAGAAGCAAATCCTGCAACTGCACCGTGGTGAGGGGAAATTTCCTGAGTGGGACGATTCACAGAGAGAAAGGTAAGGCAGTGACCACCTGGTGTCATCTGGTTCAGTTATTCATTAGTACATCTATCTAGCTATCTATCTATCTATCGATCGACGAGCTATCTAGCGAGCGAGCGATCGAGCGATCGATCGAGCGAGCGAGCGATCTAGCGAGCAGCGAGCAGCAGCGAGCGAGCGAGCAGATAGATCGATCTAGCGATCTATCGATCTAGCGATCTATCGATCTATCGATCTAGCATCTACCTATCTATCTATCATCTATCTATCTATCATCTATCTAGCTATCTATCTATCTATCTATCATATCTATCTATATATCATCTATCTATCATTATATATCTTCTGTCAATCATCTAACATCTATCTCTCTTTTAGAATTACTTATGTTTTGATAATGTTATACCTGTATATAATGCATGTTTATTACAGCTGCTCCATTCCTGTACCTTGTCACCCTCCTACTCCCTCTAGACCCCTTCTTTATCCCAACAAGTCTCTTTCCTATTTTCATGTGAGTTTTTTTTTAATGATCCATTGAGTTCAGTTAGGGATACATGACCATAGGTGTGAAAGTATTAATTAAAGCATAGGCTTCTTACCAGAGGCTACACCACTGAAGAAAAGTGACTCTCTCTCTCCCCTAGCAGCTAGCAAGTGCCAAAAGCTTCTCAGCCAGGGTGGAACCTCATGAGCACCTCATATATTCATGTTGGAATGTTTACTGGCTTCATTCCTGTGCATCTTGTGGAGGTCACCATGACCTTCTATGAGTTCGTGTATACAACAGCACTGTCAGTGTCCAGAAGAAAAATATTTCACAGCACTGCTCCCCATCCTCTGGTCTTGCATTCTTTCAACCTCCCTATTCTATGATGATTTTTCATGAGCCTTGAAAGGGAATTGGTTTAGATGTCCTGTTTGGGGTTGAACACTCAACAGTCACCTTTTCTAAACAACTTGACCAGTCATGGGTCTCTGTATTAACCATATTCTCCAACCAAGACCTACAGAAGCCCTAACATATGGATGTAAATAAAGCATTGAAGGTAGTTTGACAGAGTGTCCATTTAATGAAGCATAGCAGTAGATTCTCCCCAAAGGGCCTACAATATCCTAAGTCATGGAATTTGGCCAGGTTTATAGCACAAGGCATGAATTCTCTCCTGTGGAACAGGCCTCAAATCCAGTCAGAAAGTCGTTGGTTACTCCTGTAACAATCACGCTGCTATTGCATCAGTGGGTACAATATGGCAGGTTGGGACCATAGCTTTCAGGGTTCACAGGTGGAAGAGCCTGCTGATGACTTTTTCTTTCCCAACAGCATACAGAACCATTTTGCCTCTACTGTGAAAAGCTAGTCAGCAGGAATGAAGCTTCCAGTTTAGTCTCGGCTTGGTTTCTATGTGCCCTGTATCCAAAGGACGTGGCACTTTTAGTAATAGGGTCTTACAATCTAGTTTCTGGTGGGCGACCAAGGGTGAAGACAGGAGGCCTATATAGTTCAGGTGTCTCTGGGCTCTCACTGGATTAACAACTCGTGATTAACAACCTACACCTAGCACTGGGATTTTCATTCAATAACTTATGGCTTCTGGTAGAATCAGTCTCCACCCATCCAAGGCACTTCTCTTCATAGTCCCGCTATGAGTCTCTGTAGTGTGATTTCATATACTGTTAGTTTAACCATATTAACCTGCCCTCCTCTCCTTCTCCCTGATGCCTGCTACATTTTTCCACCCCCAGTCTTATCTCTAATTCCATATCTTGTACTCTATCTTCCCCCACACGTAAGGTCTTTCCCCATCCCCCATCTCTCTTTATTCATCCCTAGATACTATTTGGATTAAAGGGGGTCTATATACATTCCTATGTATGCCAAGAAATGATGAAGAACCCACTCCTAATAAATTCTAACATGTTTTACTTAAAGGAAAAGAGCCTGAAGCTGGCTTACATCAATCAGGTAATCAAACACGTAGTTCAAACTTCCACGCTCTGAAAGAAATCCCCAGGCTTGGGTAGGTTTCACCGTGAGTTTTATAGAGAGTTGAATAATGCTGCACATTTTATGGATTTTTTTAAAAAAATAATGAGATATTTTATTAATTCTTTGAGAATTTAAGCAATGTATCTTGATCATATTTACTTCTCTCTGGCCCCTTAACTCCAGCCGTATCCACCTCCCCATACCCTCCCAAGTTTATGTCCTCTTTTTCTCTTCTTTTAAAAAATATCCCATCAAGCCCAATTTGTGCTGGTCATATGCTCTTGGAATGGGGCCATCTTTTGAGACATGGTAGTCCTACCAGGGGCCACATCCTTAAAGAAGAACTGAATCTCCCTCCCCAAGAAGCTGCGTCCATGTCCTTGGTTAAGGATCAGTGCTCACCAGCCCCTACCTCCTCTCTTGAGGATGGTGCTTGACCTGATCTTGTTCAGGTCTTGTACAGGTAGCCACAGCTGCTTGGGAGTTCCTGAGTGCAACAATCTTGTCATGTCCAGATGCCACTGTTTTGCTCTGGTCCTTAAGCCTTTGAGTCTTGCAACTTTTCTGTCCGCCACAATAGTCCCTGAGTGTGTTGTGTGTGTGTGTGTGTGTGTGTGTGTGTGTGTGTAGCGCACATGTGATATAGTCATCCCATTTGTGGCTGAGAACCCCACTGACAATTCTCCTGTACTTTGTGAATTTCTACATTATCCATCATCTACTGCACAAAGACACTTCCCTGGCAAGGACTAAGCACCACACTAAGAAATAGGGGCAGTAGTCTCTGTATGTTTTTTTTCTTAAAGAATTGGGGAGGGGGTGTCATTTCATAATTCATGTTATAAGACTGAACTGCTTGAGAGTCAGCTAAGAAAAGCAACGCAAGGGCAGACCGCTGAAGGTTGGTGCCATCCGTGACTAGAGGTTACAGAAACAAGTTCCCCAGACTGAGTCTAAATAGAAACTATTTGCCTGAGCATTCAAAGTCAATGGAACCCACTATAGTAAAGGGGAAAAGAAAATGAAAAGGATAAAAATAAATATCTCAGTAAAGCATTTATGAAATTCAGTCTAATTCATGACCAAAACTGTCAGCAGGCTAGAAACAGTCAGAGTGCCTTTCACCTGGTCAAGGAATCTTCTAGAAACCTCTAGTTAACACTCGTACACTGAGATGAAGATCCTAATCCATCTTTCTAAGACCAAGAAGGCAAGGCAGATGCACATTTCAACCTCTCATTACAGGACAGGGATTCCTGGTTAGGCATTGAAACAAAAAGGCTGCTCAAACTGGTAAAACCAAAAGAAAATGAGGAACAGGGCTCAATAATAGGAGGGTTAACATCCCCAGGAAATTGAGCAAAAAATATAGCTTATATAAGTGTATAAAATATAACATACATGGACTATAATAGTGCTTAGCTGTATTATTCACTAGAAAGAAAGAAAGAATATAATTATCGTGGTTACTTGTGTATGGTGTGACTGCCTGCACTGAAAACCCGAGGAACCTGAAGAGGTATTCCTCAAATAAGTTGGCTCAGGGCTTAGCAGACGCAGAATATAAAGTCAATAGAAATATCCATCCTATTTCTACGTACTGAGAATGAACAAGCAGAAACCCAAATTATTATAAACATCAATAACATTCCACTCAAAGCAAAATATTTGTCTTAAATACAAACATATATGAACAGAATAGTATCTGAGACAGATACTGAGAATTTATGTTGGTTGGGATAACATGTTCAAAACCTGGGCAAGTGCAAGTAAGACAAACTCCCAGCATGGAGAGAGGAGGTGGCTACAAAAGTCCTGCCCCTAAATGAGAGCTATCAGCAATTGCTAGCTGCTGGAAGAGTCGGCTTTCTTTAAGAGGGTGATCACATGCTCAGGAGAAGACCACACAGCCAAGAGTATAAGGGTAGCACAAACTGGACTCTGTGGGCTAAAGGAAAAGAAGAAGCAAAGTTAGTTGGGTAGGGAAGGGTATGCACCTAGCCGAAGTTGGGGGGAAGGGGTGAATACAATCAAAATACATTTGCAAAACTTTCCAAGAACCAGTAAAAATGAGAAAAAATACATAGAGGAAAACAAAGGAAGTAGAAGAAATGAAACAACTTTTCAAAAGAAGAAACCCTTTGGGCTCGGCCTTGATACCGACTTCAAAGCCATGGTCATGGATACAGTGGCATGCATGGTGGAGATGGAAGTCTGGGTCAAAGGACAGAAGTCTCAGACCCTCCTCCCCCATTATGTTAAATCTACTCGACACGGTTGCCTTAAAAGGGGGCTGGCTCTCTTTCTCAGCAAGTGGTGCGGGAATAATTGGGCACTCATGTATAAAAGAATCTGGATTTAAACTTCATGCTTCATACAAAAGCAAACTCAGGAAGGGCCACAGGGCCAATGGCTAAATCTAGGCTGGGAAATAGTTTAGAGGGGAAATTTAGGAGTCAATGAAGTGACCTGCTAGGCAAAGAATTCCAAGAGTGTGGACCCACAGAAAAAATGGGGGCACCCTGTTAAACCAACAGCTTCTGCCCTGGGGAAGCCCCAGGGAGATGATAAGGAGACTGGTGTCCATCAATTGGATAGCAGAAATCTGTCCACAATACTTGAACTCACAGCCACCAACCAACCATCAGAAATAGATGGCCCCATGGGTAAAATAAGTCACTGAACAGAAACCATGCTAAATAAAGTGTGTGGATGATAAATAAACTGAGAAAAAGACTCTTAATATTATTGGCCATTAGAAAACACAAATCAAAACGGCTGGCTATATGATGCCTCTGTGCACCTGTTCCATGGCTAAGCGCTGGTGAGGAGGTGGCACAGTCCAAACAGATGTGCAAGGCAGAGGGGAATTCAAGGCAGACATTTTAAATTCAACCCAAGTCTCTGAGAACTGTTTCTGGGGTTCACGATGGGCACAGAGGGACAGCTGAAGCTGTTTGACGATACTTTCCCAGGGTGAGGACAGCCCAAGACACCTCAGCTGGTGAGAGAATAACCTGTTGCCCTTCTGTGTGATGGTGGAGGATTTGCCAGGATGGTGGATAAATATTGATTGACATCTGCAGCACGGGTGAGTCTCCCTAGGGTTCTGCCCATGACAACTCTGGAAAGACTGAACCATGACTCCAAAGAAGAGATCAGTGATCGTTGGCAGCAGGGGGTGAAGAGATGGTAACTGCAAAGGAGTGGCTTTGGGGAGGACTCAAGGTATCTAGATTGTTCTCAGTCCCGCAGGTCTGCTAATCAACTCACTGCACACCAATTTAAAAAGGATTAAGTAAATTTTTTGACTGTATAGGGGTAGGGATATACCAGGTCTATCAGTGTGTTTGGTACCGTTGGTTTCATTCCTGTTGGGTGCCCAGATGGCTCTACTGTCTTGCTGTGGGATAGATGAATGTGAGCTCACAGACATGCTGAGTGTGGATGCCCAGGCCCTAGATAAGCACTCTGTCTTGGTCACCCAGAAAGGTTGCCTAAGGCTTACTTGCCTATGACCAGTTTCTATAGGGTTCACTTCATATACCAGAACCTTTTATCCTGTGTCCTGGCTTATGAGGGGCCCTGCTCAGCCACCACATGCACAGAACCTTAACAACATACTGCCCAGGCCCAAGAGTATCTTCATGACATGGCCAAAGCCCCTGACCTGACACCAGCTCTCAGTGTGGCTCACTTGTAATTCCCCTACCCCAGGTCTTCTCCTCTCAGCCTTCTCCAAACACTAACAAGGCACCCCGTGGTGAGGGTGAGGTTTGTGCTCCACTCATATGTCCCTGGGACTCAGACAATGAGGATAATGGCACAGAGCTGTGCACAGCCCTGTAGTTGTATCAGGACTGTCATGTCTAATGAGAGATCTTTGAGTATGAATGAGGTAGAGTTCTTCCTGGGATCATGGGCTCTAGCAGGTGCACCAGGGTCAGAGAGCATGCTCTATGGGGTACTGTCCAGCTCTACTCTGGGCTGGGGTTGAGCAGTCAGTATATTTCCAAAAGTGGGACTGTCTACACTCCCACCAGAGGATGGGCCCCAAGGTGACCCACACCACAGCATTGTAAAGTAGGCTTTATCTAGAACTATCAAGACAGGGCCAGGGACCACCACTATGGGAGGTGGACGGAGATAACAATATATCCATCATGGGCAATGGAGAGCACAGATGGGGATTGGGTATGTGTGAGAGGAGGGTGGGAAATCACTACCAGGAGAGAGGGACTCAGGCTGAACCTGTTTTACAGAGTTACTGAAGACTGTCCAGAGAGACAGACATCCCTTGGGGACTGTAGAGGATGAGAGCCCCTCAGCTATGGATCCTGACGCTGGAGGGTTCTGATGTCCTGGCTCACTCAGATCCTCACTGAGCCTGGCCTTTTCAGAAGGTGCACAGGTGGGCACTGGACTGAGTAAGATCAGGAGCCCCTTCTGTTCTTCCCTCAAGCGGAAGGATCTTTGCAGAAGAATCATTTCCCTGCAGGGCCCTGGCCTGTGCCTCTTCCAGGCCCTGATAATGAAGCGTCTTTGTGTGTCCTTATTTCTCTTCTCCCTGCGGGAGTCAGAGAGTCGGTCATCACGTGGCAGTGTTTGCACCGAACCCTGGCTCTGCTGCCCATGAGTCTGTAGTGAGTTACACAGGGGGCCTCCGGGACCGGCCCATGCATGCTGATGCTGGCTCATGCCAATTACAGGCTGAGTGATGGAGCGGCCTTGTGTCATCTCGCTGGTGCATGGCAACAGCAGGTGAATGCTATAGTTTATGATTTTCAATTATAAATCAAATAGGCTGAGTTCTCGCTTCTCTTAATAAAGGTTGTAAAAGCACTGAAGTGTGGACGGCGTCTGCAGGAGGGCTGGGGAGGGGAAGCAGGTTGAGTCTAGCTTTGGGAGAAGCATATCTGAATAAGTACCCCGGGGGAGATAGATGTAGAGCGTCCTCTTAAGGACTGTGGATGGGAGTGGATCGTGCAGCCATCACCATGCACCTAGCGCCCTAGCTTTGCCTCGCATCTCTCTGCTAGGCTTAGCGCTATGTTTTGAGCCTGAGCTGGTTCCAGCAGAGGCCAGGGTGGTTATGTTGGCTTCTGGACACACATCCCTGGGGACCACAGGATGGTGTGAGTCTCTCCATGTGCACCAGTTTCAGGGCTATACTCAAGATGGTGGGTGGTGAGGTGGAGCAAGGCCAGATCTGAGATGCTGATGGCTTCCTTGGAGAACCCGACTTACACTTTAGCTGTCCAGGGAAATTGTGTGTGGGGGGTGCACTTACATGTCCCTGTTATGGTTTGAGCGGGGAGATGTCCCACCCAGGCTAACTAACACTGTTTGGGGAGTTTGTGGGAACTTAGAAGATTTGGAGCCTTGCTGGAGGAAGTGAATAATTGGTGTGGGTCTTGAGGTGTTCGAGCCCAACCCTTCTTCATGTTCTCTATCAGGTTCCTGACTGAAGATGCAATGTGACCCAGTCAGCCTCTGGCTCCTGCCACACACCTTTCCAGGCATGATGGACTGTGTCCCCTTGAACTGTATGCCCCCTTCCTTAATCTGCTTCTTGTCGGGTCTTTTGTCAGAAGCAGCAAGAAAGTAACTGATATAGTCCCCAGATTTCTTTCTCTGCCTGCAAGTAATGATAACTCCATAGACAGGAAGCTTGGTCATTATTCTGGGGCTTCTGGAGGGCTGTTCGTGGTTAGTGTTATTGGGAGATAAAAGAAGAGAATACATAGGAATGGGAAGAAAAGCATGGCTAGAAGTATGAGGGTGTCACAGAACATGGCAGTGGGGAGCAGATGGCAGGCAGGGCCAGGAGATAGGGCCAGCATGTGGATGATGGGGAAGGGAGCCAGTGCATGGCAGTGCAGGTAGGATCTGGCGCATGGCAGATGCAGGTAGGGTCCAGCACATGGCAGATGCAGGTCGGGTCTGGCGCATGGGCAGATGCATGTAGGGTCTGCATGTGGCAGGTGGGAGCTAGAGGGCAGGCGCAATTTGTGTCTGTTAATGAGCCTGGAGGTGTAGACTTCGAGTTAACATGGAGGCCGTGGAAGGAGATTTCTCCTTTGAAGGAGCAGCTTGCACAGTGGGTAGGAAGTTCTGTTTTAAATTCAAAACGAGCCACACCGTGCATGAGCAGCTGTATGGTGATGGTGAAGATGGGTTTTCACTAGGGAAGGGTCCGGAAGGTCCATTCCTGAGATTTGGATTCAGGGCTTTCAGGAAGGTTCTCCCTTGTGGTACAGGCTGAGTCCTGACTGGGGCTGAATTTCCCGACCTCTTTCTGCAATCCACCCTCAGACATCTCAGCCTTCAGGAAGAGGACTCATGTTTCCTTCATGTGTTCCTTATCCAATCAGAGGTGTCCTGTAACCGCAACACAGAGGCAGAGCCAGGCCCCATGGGTGAAAACTTGAGTTACAGTAACTAAGGGAATGGTTCTGTAAGCATGCCGGTGAGTTTTCATAGTGACAAGCCAAGGACCTCGGAGTTTCTAGGTGCTATGAAGAGTTTGCTTAGGGCTGGGTACGAGGATAACTTGCTGAGAGAGTCTGAGTCATCCCCAGGCTTCTCCGACAAACAAAGCAGGGAAGTCTCTTACTGCATACCCTCATTTTCAGGAAAGCTGGGACTGTGACTGGCCTGGGAGCAGCACAGAGGGGGAAGACCCAGCCGGTCCTGTGCAGAGAGGTGACTGTGTTATGTGGCCTCCCACTGGAGCCAGGATGCAAGAGAACAAACGAAGACACCTGACTTGGAAACTGCAGGGACTGGGGACTGTTGGGGATTGATTGCATCTCCTCAAAATCCTTGTTGAATGTCTAACCACAAGTATTGCAAAGTGACCTTGTTTGGAGATGGAGTCACTGTGCTGCCGTGACTTCAGAGAGGTCATCTGGTGGGATTAGTGCTGTCATGAAACAAAGAGCCTTGGGTGCCAGCTGAGAAAACAGTCCCCATAGGGTACTGTCATAGATGACTTCACCTAGATGTGAGCCCTGACCTGTCACCTTGATCATCAGGTTTCGAGACAAAAAAAAGAAGAAAGAAAAGACGCCTTAGTTACTTTTCTATTGCTGTGATAACGTTTGGGGAAAAGTGTTTACTGTGGTTCACAGTTCCTGGGTTCAGTCCATCATGGCGTGGAAGTCAGGAAGCAGGAGACAGAAGCAGTGGCTCGTGCTGAATCTACAAAAGTCTGGAGATGGGAGTCAAGAATTCTTCTGCTTATTTTGAATGTAGAAGGGTTTTTTTTTTTTTTTTATCTGAAGGAAAGGAAGACTATCATGCAGATTTTTGTATGTGATTGATTCCTGGAGCTGGTGAGATACTAAGTGAATGAGGAGTATGTGTGTTCAGAGAGGAGGTAGGGTGGCTAAGTGGCATCTTGACTCTGACCGGAGCAAGTGCAATTGGACTTGGACAGGACATGGGATTGACACAGATGCCAGGCTTAAGTTCCAAGAGCTTATTCTGCCCCAAAGCCTAAATCTGTATATTGGGCCTCAGGGCTCTGTGATGCCTTGCAGATGATAAGGTTTGCTCTTTCGTTTGACTCCCCCTATCACCCCCATATTTGGGGGAAGTCACTAAGTCTGTGACAGAGAGGCTCACCGCCTTGAAAATGACTCAGCAAGAAAACCATGAAATCTGTGACAGAAATCTGTGGTTGAAACTGTCCCTCGGGCAGCCTGTTCTTCAGGTCCCCTGCAGCAGCTCCGTCTCCCTCTTATCTGCAAGGATGTAGTCAAGGCATCCCTGTGCAAAGCAGATGGAGCTTTTTGACTGTGTGCATCTGTCCCTTCAGTGTTGTTTCTGTTTCTTTGTTCATTTGTCAAGGAGGAAAGCAGAGGGAGAAGTGGCTGCCTCCCTTTCTCTGCCATGGAGGGACAAGGATTGCCAAAGATCTGAGCTTAACTCCAGATGGAGAATGATGGCAAAGGTGGATGGATTTGGAGAAACCAGCCACCACAAGCAATAGTCAGAGTGGGAACAGCCTTGTTCACTTCCCAGCTCATTAGCATGATAAATCATCACAGCCAATCATAAATGACCCCAGGAAGGCATTAGTCACTAATAATACTAATTAGTACCATGGATTAGGCTCATTCAGCCACACAGTGAATGAATACTAATTTAGAGCCTACTATTCTGGGGACATGGTGCAAGGCAGACAGCCCCACTCTTCACTGTTCTAGGAAAGTCAGGTTAAAGAGACTTTGCAGTGTGGACCTGTGGAGCCTCTGGCTCCTTTCCCTGTCTTAGATGAACTCCTTTTGTAGACTTAGTGGAATTTCTAAGGAATAAAGTAAACAAGCCATCTATTGGCAAAGGGAGGCATTGTTCAAGTTACTCAGGCAAACCTGTGTCACAAAGCTGAAAGATAGCACTGGTTTAGATAAAGGCAGTGTGAGTGCTCTCTTCACTACTGTTATGGGGGTGGGGGAAGCAACGGTCATGCCAGTCACTCCCACTGAATAAACTCAGACTGTGGCATGCAGCCAGAACAGTCCTCAGGGGAAAGCACACGACTGGAAATCACGATCTGAAAACAGAATATGACTTTAGAATTATGACAATTATATCCTTTAGCTGTGGTTGCATAACAAACCTGAAGCTTAATGGTTTTAAAAGCTATGGTATTGAGATCTGTGAGTGGCTGGGTCATTTCTCTGACCCGGACTGGCTCCTCTGTGGTCAGCTGACAGACCCAGAGCTGATGAAGAATTGCATTATTTGCTGGCATGATGATGGGCAGGTTGTGGGCAGAGGCACAGGCTTCCCCCTGGGTGGATTGAGTTTATTGTTATGTGGTCTTTCAAGTCAGCAGGAAAGAGGAAAGCCAGGGACAGAGGACATTCCAGTCTGGGTCACAGTTACTGCTGACCTACCCGCCATGGTAAGTCACGGAAGTGACTGATAAAGGGCAAGGATACAGAGCCATTTTTATGGCCAGGTTTTCTGAGAATCTATTGTGACTTACAGCTAAATACATAGGAAAAACTAAAGAATACCATGCCACAGTAGGGAGAATTGGTAAATAATAAAGATACAGCAAAGGACTCATGATATAGAGATGGAAGAGTGACTGAGCGAGTGAATGTACTCAGGAATATGTCCTTGTCACAGAATCAATAACATGGAAGAATTAATATCAGCAACAGAAGCAGCAGCAGAGAATTCAACACATACCTGCGGCTGCCAAGAGCATTGCATCAGAACAAATGTGGGAAAACACAAAGTCATCTGAGACTATTGCATATTTTTCTTTGAGACAGGATCTCATGTGGCTTGAATTTGCTAAGCAGCAGAGGATGACCTTGAACTCCTAATCCTTTTACCCTGGTGCTTGGATGGCACCGCCATACCTGGCTGTCAATACTCAGTCATTATTGCGTGTGAATATATTTTTAATTAAATACATTTTCATATGGATTGTTGTGACGCTTAATAAATGAAGCTCTGAGCACGTGTGCCAGACACACTCAGCAATAACTCGAGGCGTAGATCAACAAGTGAGAAAAGACCACCAAAAAGAAGTCAGAAATGATGTGGTCCAGTAGCAGACACAGGCTAGAGGAGGGAGATGGGGTAATGGGATAATTATAGTAGACAGGGTTGGCAGTATAGGACCAGAGCTGGGCATGCCCTGAATCCAGCCAACTTGTAGAAAGCAGGGAGGAGACTCCCCTGCTGTCAAAGTCCTTGGTCACAGTACTAAGGGTTACACAGATTGTTAATATAAATAAATCCTTGTTTGACCCATGTAGAACTTCCTGTACAAAATAGGCTATCCAACTAGGATAATGAAGCACACACACAAAAAGCAATAAGAAGAAAAATTACATACAGATGAGTACACATGTATTAATAAGAAACAATTAGCTCTCTTTTAAAAGTAGGAGATATTGAGCCATACTATATCAGAGTCCTCCTGTGCCCTAGGGGTGGGGAGTTGTTTGGGTTGATGATGTTTGACTCTTGTCTCCAGTGAGATTTGCTCCCCATCTTCTCATGACTGTAGTTCTCTCCCTTCCTCTTTGAGGTGTAGAATCCCTTTAAGCCTCTTCTGCCATGCTGGGTTAGTGTTCACGAAAGGCCTTTATCCTGAATTCTGAAGGATAACCTGGCTGGACATGGTGACCTAAGTTGGTGGGGACTTTCTTTCAGGCCTTGAAACACATAGTTCCAGGGGGATGTAACTCATCGGGACCATGGCAGCGTGCCCAGAGTCCTGGGTTTGATCCACAGTGCTGCACAGCCATAACAAACAATTGAAAAGCTTTGCGTTGTTCAGGTGCCATTATATTTATGCAAATTGTATGGATGTTGATCATACCCAGCTTTATTATACATTTGGGACTTCACGAGACTCATTTGGTTTATTTTTTGACCACATATCTTATGTGGTCAACTTGCAGTTCTGCTTAAATGGGGTTAAGAAGAATAGTTAATGCAGAGGAGCAATGAGTCGTTGATTCCCTCCTTACTGGTATTTATGGGGCTCTTCGCAGTAACGGCTATGTCCTATACCTGCAGGTCTGTGCCTTTCCCATGGGTTGGGGATATTTCTTTGCTTATTTTCTTGTGCCGGATTTTTGTGCCTTTAGCCTGGGCTTCGGTTACTTCATCTATTCTGATTATTGAGCTAGGATCCTTTACTAATGTCTGATGGACCGTCGGTGCTCTGGATAGTCTTTAGTTTTCTACATTACAGCCTGAAGGCTTGTGCCTGAGCCCTGGCAGTTGTTCTGCTGCTTGGTCTAGCCTCTCATTGTGGTTTGACTGAGGTGTTTATGAACTCACTGGCCTTTTGGTACCCAGGTTTCTCTTAGGCTCCCTTGCAGAAGCTCCGGCTCTGTTGAATCTCTCATTCATGTGTGGAAGTATTGCCCTGTCTTCACTTGGCTGTTTGCTTCTAGCCTTACTGGGGTCATGATCTTTTTAATCCCATTCATTGAGTTCCTTGCCCAGGATTTCATCCATGCCCGTGTCGTTGGATCTTGTGACTCAGTGTTCTGAACTCTTGAAGGTGTTAAGTTACTGTGATTGTTTTTTCTTCTCCTCATGTTTCTATTATGAGGTTTATGCACCCGATGGGTAGATATCACTTCCACGTGCATGTAAAGTCTTTCACAGGTGACATTCCCTGGACTATTAGTCACTTCACACTGTATGACTTCATCCCCAGTAGACTTAGCAGATTCCCTTTGGCTCTGGTTGTTGGGTTTCAATCCAATGTACATATCAGAGTCTGGGTAACTCATATCCTCTGTTGGTCTCTCTGAGTGGGTCTCATGGTGGCTCAAGCAGATGTATAATAGAAGCTGGAGTGTGGGGTATCCCTCTGTGTTTATCTGGTATTATTTAAAAAATGTGATATCCGCATGTGTATGTGGTGACCCGTGCTGAGATCCTTCACAGAGCAATGCCCATGGCAACCGTTATGTTTTCTGCTGCCGCCATAGGGTCAGTATCCAAAGGCAGGATGTATCCAAACCCTAACTATGGCTGGGTTGGGCTGGACCTTCACTTTCTGTCTATTAAATTGAAATGTCTGCTATGGTTCAAACAGGACAAGCTGGGGCTCTCATAGGGTTTGGTTTCTATGGTAGGGCTACTTTTCAATGTACCTATCTGATACAAAGTCATGTAGGCTTTGTCCCTAGCTCTATTGAAAGATAGCAAAACACGTACTGGGAAACAAGTATCAAAGAAGCCAGCCACAGAGATTGCAGCAGAGTCAACTGGTGTCAGCACCAGCTGCATGAGGGTAGAAAGGGACAAAAATATCCTAGAAAGACTCAAACAGCTTCAAATGAGTAGGAGCAAAACTATTTCAAGAGGGGAGAGAAAGAGGCAGTAGAAGAGATAGCAAAAGTCACGTTAGAGCACAGTGAAAAGGAAAAGTTGGGGAAATAACAAAATAAAAATAATAAAAGCATAAATGGAGAGAAGAAAGAGGGAATCCATTATTCCTCCTGCTGAAGTGGTGGGTTGGAGGTAGTTTTGAGCATGCCCAGTCTCCCCAGAAGCCCTGGATCTGGGTCCTCCTGTGTCTGGGCCACCGAAAACCCTTTCCACTACTGAACTAGGTGTTTTGTGAACCAATCACTTGTGATCAGCCCAATGGCATTCAGTCTGTTAGAACTCGCCCCGTAAGTGTCTAGCTCTATGACTTTAGACAAAAGCCCACAACTATGTAATAACTTCCTTCACGATGATACGGACGATTCTGTTGGCCTCACACACTCCCTTAATCTCCTCTGTAGTCCATTCCACGCCCTTCCTCTTGCCTGATAGCCACCCACGAATCTGTCCCTGTCGTCCCTTTAGTCTCTTCCAGGCTGCATCCTGAGCAGGATCACACAGTGCAGAGCTCTGTATGTCTGGTTTCTCCTGCTTGCATGGCACAGTTGAGATCCTCCTGGAAATGACTAATCTGTTGAGATTTGTTTACCTTCTCAGCACGTGATGAGCATTCCGGTTGCTTACAGTGCGATTGAGGGTGTCAATGAAGCTGTTGTAAGCACTTGCGTGCAGGTGTTTGTGGGGCCATATGGTTCCACTACGCGCAGGGATAAACACCTAGGAGTGGGGCCGTCGGGTTGTTTGTTAATTGTATCTGAAACTTCACAATGAATCATTAAGCTCTCTCCCAGAGTGGTTGTGTCACGGTGCATCGCCACTGGCCATGCTCAAGGGTTCTGGATGGCTCACATCCGGTTGCTGCTATCAGTGTTCAAAATATCCACCTACTGGAACGGTTGTGTGACTGCATCTCATTTCTAACTTCTGTTTCCCTGAGAACGGGTGAGTAGTGACTGGTAACGTCAGATCTTGTTTTGTGCTTCTTACACACACACACACACACACACACGCACACACACACACGGGAGAGGAAAGAAAGAGAAATCTGTTTAATTTTAGTTTAATCTTTCTGTTATTTATTTATTTAGCGTGTGGAGGCAGAAGAGAAGTTATAGGTAGTTGTGAGCCACCCCGTGTGAACCTATGTCGGAGCAGCAAGCACTCTGGGTCACCTGCCCCCTCATTTGACATCATCATTGCCAAGACCCCATTACACAGCTGCTGGAGGGCTCCACATTATCAGGCAGACTGCGCAAGTGCTTTTAGGATGTGGATCTCCTGGAAGACTCACCACGGGCTGGCGGTAGCACCTTGAACAGCACTGTGCTCTGAACATAACTAGGGATTTTCTTACACAGGTAAATGTGTAATTACGGTGTGTTCTTGAAACCCTGCTGGCAGGCATTCACACAAGAGAACCAAGTGTGTCCACACAGAGACCCGTGTGTCTTCAGCAGCTTTATGCAAATTTGCCTAGAACGTGAAACGGTTCAAATGTTCCAACGAGCCAGCAAGTCGCAGAGCATCTCTGTGAGCATAATTCTGTACAAAAATGCACTCAAAATATTTCATATATATATATGATTATATACGGTGAAATATAATCATATGTACCTCCTAATTCCCTCCTCTACTCCCCCAACACCCTCAGCAATCTCCCACCTTCATCCCTCTTTCTTCCTCTTCCTCTTCCTTCCCCTTTCCCTTCTTTTTATTCTCCTTCCCCTTCCTCCTCCTTTTCTTCTTCCCTTCTACCACGTCAATACATACAAAAGTATGGAGCCATAGACTAGAGCACAGTCACCTTACCAATCAATAGCCACAATCCCAAAAGAAGACTGTTCCTCCCTTTCCCAGCAGCCATAGGTTGTCTACAGCTTCTCAGGAAGGGGCGGGGCCATGAGAGTGCCTCCTCGTCTGTGGCAGGATTTTGACAGTATAAATACATTGATGAAGTTATGGTCAGTGGTGTAGGTGAGGTCAAGAGCATCCTGCTAAATAAAAGAATTGGGTCTCTTAAGAGAACACCCTGGAGATAACAGAAGCAATTTCTGTGGTAATTATAATGTAATTGGCCCCCATAATCTCATAGAGAGTGGCAGTATTAGGAGGTGTGGCCTTGTTGGAGTGGGTGTGGCCTTGTTGGAAGAAGTTATCACTGTGGGGGAAGGCTTTGAGGTTTCCTATGCTCAGGATCCTGTCCAGTGTCTCAGTCAACTTCCTGTGCCTGCAAAATGTAGGACTCTCAGGTACTTGTCCAGCCCATCCCATATGTGCCTGCATGACACCATGCTTCCCACCATGATGATAATGGACTAAACCTCCAAAACTGTAAGCGAAGCAGCCCAAAAAATGTTTTCTTTTACGACAGTTGCCATGGTCATAATATCTCTTTTCAGCAAGAAAAAAACCCTCAGACAGGTACCAAATGCAGAGCTATTTGAGAGGAAGCAGCTTTGTGATGGCTGGAGCCTGGCTCGAGGAAGTGGTGCCCATCACAGGATTATGAAGAAGATTTGTGGCTGATGGATCTGATGTTTTGACAGCACTTGTCCCATAAGCATAGGTATTTATCATCTCAATTGTCTCCTCAGCATCAGAAAACATCTATTTTCCATTCATGGTGGTTTCACTTGGTTTCGGTTATTCTTTTCCCTGATAGCAAAAAGTTAGGGAGAATATAAAATCAACTTATTTGACCACATTATAAAACTAGGCTGCCAGGACTCAGGTGGCTAAAATTCTAGAGAAAAATTCTAGGGAGCAATGTACTAGAAATAAAAGATGGCATTTGGGTGGTCAGAAATGGGTGGGGTTTGGCAAACATTCCAGGATTTTGTTGTTGCTGTTGTTGTTGAGACTACAATGTTGAGTGCTGTGGATGGGACCAACTGGGACGGGGCTCACAACGACTCCAGAGATCTGGATTATCTGAACCTGAGAGTCCTGCCTCTTGCACTCTCTGCTGTGGTGAAAAGCAGAGCTTATAATGGAATGGCTGCAGAGGAGAAGGTGCGTGTATGTTCCATGTTTGATGTCTGACATACAGGAACAATGAACAGATGCAGGCATGTGTTAAGGGGAGAAATGGAAGCATACAGAGAAGAAATCCAGTCATTGTTGGTCCCGAAACACCCCTCTTTAATGTAATCAAAAATTAAAATATCAAGACAGCATCAGCAAAGAAACATGGAAATGCATTAAAAAATAAACTGTTAACTGCAAGAATATTTAAAATGACTCAAAGGGGATTTTTTTTATCAGCAAATTAGAAGTATCTTAAAAGAAAATTAATTAAAAGAAAGGCTGGTTATAGCAAAATATCCAATATATTGAGAAACTAAGAAAAATACAGATTGTAATAAGTACGTGAAGCAGAGGAGAATGATTTGACAGGCGTGTCATTGGCTCTCCCAGAGGCAGGAGTAAAAGAAAACAGAGCAGAAGCAGATGTTGGAAACATTTCAGACTTGACACAAATATTAGTAGATAGTTCATAAAATGCAGGGAATCTTAGGTAGAATAAATACAAGAGAAAAATTAAAAATCTATGCCAAGTGGTATGCTGGTAAGGCTGCCGACCATGGCAAGACATTTTCCAGCTCATTAAATGTGGCCTGCATCACCTTGCAAGCAACAGCAGTGTTTTCGAAGGTAAGGGTTAGGGGAAAAATCTTTCCTGGGCCTAAACACAAGCCCACTGAAGAGAATATCAGCAAAAGGAGCTGACCCCTTATGTGGAAATAGCAGATGCTGCCCCAAAGCTGCTCTCGCCAGAGTGCTTTGTGGACTTAATTGACTGGTACTCAATTGACTGTCTTAGTGTTCTCTTTTCCATTCAGTCTGGGATCCTAACTATCTGCCTAGTTTTATGTTAAAACAAGCCAGAGTGATCTGAAAGAAGGCAGCCTCAATTGAGAAAATACCTCCGTAAGATGGGGCTGTAAGACATTTTGTTAATTAGCGATTGATGGGGGAGGGACCGGCCCATGGTTAATGGTGCCATCCCTGGGCCCGGAGGTCCTGGGTTCTATAAGAAAGCAGTCTGAGCGAAGTCATGGGAGCAAGCCAATAAGCAACGCTCGTCGTGGTCTCTGAATCAACTCCTGGCTTCAGGTTCCTGTCCTGAATTCTTTTGATAATGAACTGTGATGGGGAAGTGTATGCTGAACAAACCCTTCCCTTCCCTAGTCACTTTGGCCATGGTGTTTCATCACAGCAATAGGAACTGCAGTTAAGACACCAGCCCATAGGGTGGTGCTGCCCACATTCAGGGTGGGTCTTTTCTCATTAATCCTCACTGGAAACAACCTCACAGACACACCCGTGTCTGTTAGGTGATTCTAAATCCTGTCATACTGACAATGATATCAAAAACCCGAATAAGAGGGTCTGGAAAGGTAGCTTGTTAGTTAATGACACTTGCTACTTCTCTAGAGGACCTGGGTGTGACTCCCCCACAGCCATGTGGTGGGCGCACAACCGTCTATAACTCCAGGTCCAGGGGATCCAGCACCTCCTTCTGGCCTCCATGCTCCCCAGGGACTCATATGGATCACAGACATGCGTGCGGACAAAACACCCACACACATGAAAAGAAATAAATCTTACAAAAAGAGCTGAAAGGGATATGGTCGCATAAATAGAGCAGAAATATTTGACAAAAGCAATCCAAGGTTTTCGGAACATGAAGTATACTGTTTACATTTCAACATTTTTTATCACCATACAAATAATTAGGTTTCATTGCAACATTTTTTTAGACAAAAATTGTTTTTGCTGGCTGAGGAGGGTCTCCTGAGACCGCCCTCCCCCCACCCCTAGCTGAAATGTTGGCAGATAATGGCTGCTTGGGGACAGGAAGCCACTGTTCTTTAAGAGTGTGGTCAATAGTAGGTTCCTATATTTCAGTGGATGCCCTACACCCAACTAGACTCAGCGGGTTAAAATAAATAAATAAATAAATAAATATGATAAACGGAGCATGTGTAGTTTGCAGGGAGATGTGATGGGGAGACCTGCAGGGAGCTGGGGGGGACAGTGAGGAGGGTGGCTAGGATCAAGATACATTGTACACATGTATTAAATAGTCAAAGAATAAAAATGATAATTTCGTCCATTTCATTTCCCTACTTCTACCCCAGCTTCTTTGCTCGGTGTCCTCACACCCCTAGGAGTCTCTTTCCTGCTTGCGTGGCACATGAGTCCTTTTGACTCTCTCCGGTCCCCGCTTTCCTAGTAGACATCTCTGGTTCCCCTCTCATGATCTCGTATCTACTCTCACTCTTTTATGGAGTACACTAGTTGCCTAATTTGTAAAAGAGTGTTTGCAGGAGCAACCTATAAAAACATCTACTTATGGCTATGATAGGAGAAAACACCTTGCCGTGATCTGGAAGGACACAGGCATGCTCATTACTACCACTGCTACTAAATATTTTATTTGAAATTTCAATCACAAAAAAAGCAGGAAAGAAAGACTGGTTAAAATAATTGGAAAGCATGAAATCAAACTGTCATTATTTGAACACAAATGATTTGTGCATAAAGAATCCAAAAGGAAATTCAAGTAAGCCCAAGAATTAACAAGTACATTTGGCAAGAGCTTTGAAAAGGAGTCAACAAGCAAACACTGATCCCGCTTCTCTGGGACATGCCGTGTCTGGAAACACAGATAGCGTTACCATCTCCTGAGTTGTAACTGAGGCTCAGTGACCCACAGAGGCCTCATGCTAAGTCATATGCCTAAGCTGCACATAAGTGAGAAAATAAAAATGAAAACACCACTTAGAATAACATTTGGGGGCATCTGGAACCCCAAACAAGCTTGTAGATCTACACATGGAAAAGGACTGGAAACTTATAGGAGAGACTGGAGAACAGAGGAAGAAGGCTGTGTTCACAACATCTTAGAAAAGCTGGTTCTGGGTACGTGCCTCATTCTTTCCAGTAATGCCCAGACCGTAGCTAGAAGATGGCCTTGGTGAAGGAATTTACACCATAGACACCGGCGAATGCTTAAAGACAGTTTCTCTGGGGAAACTTGTTCATCATTCACCAGCACACAAATGGCTGTGTGACACTCAGGGATCAAGAAAACTAAACGTCTATTTGCCCGCCCCCCCCCCCCCCATGTGAACTATAAAAGTTTCAGCCACTTTATAAACAGATTAAAAATCGACATGGACATTTGGAGCTGGGAACATGACTTGATGGGGAAAGTGTTTCTAGGTAAAGAGGATGATTTGGGTTCAGATCCAGGCACCCACGTTGCAATGTGTACTGGTCTCCCCACTGCTGGGGCATGTGGGAGGTCTGAGGGTCCTTGGCCTCAGAAAGCTTAGCGCGCCCCCTGTCATCACCATGGTAGAGGGTATGTGCTTGGCCACAAGGCCATGGATGTGTACATTCTGTGAGGGAAGACGCTCATCCTTGTAAAGTAACACCCACTCCAGTCTGAAAATGTCCAGTTCTGAGTCCCCAGGAATTCCCCGCCCCCAGCGCCAATGAAACAAAGAAGGTGGGTGAAACAAACCAATACATCTTTCTGCCAGCAGTCAAATGACTTTAAGTCAATAATGAAGGAAGTAAAATAGGGTGGAGCATGGTGGGAAGATTCTCCCAGGAAGGTGAGAAAAGTCCATTGTGAAGCAGCAGGCAAGAAACGCTAAGCATCTTTATGCATTATTAGGAAAAATAGGCGTTTAATCATGAATATTAAGTTTGTTTCTGAGACAAGGTCTCCTGCATCTCAGAGTGGCTTCAAACTTGCATGTAACTGAGAGTGACCAGCCATCACCACATCCTGGCCAGGGACACTAAGTTTATGGCATAGCTCTTACAGAGTTTAACGTGTAGTATCTATAGCAATGGGGAAGGTAAGAGACATTCTCAACGAATTAAGGATAAAGGGGCCGTTGTGGGATATTTGTACACTGTGTGAAGATGAGTTGCTGTGATTGGTGTATTAAAAAGCCGAATGGCCAATAGCTAGGCAGGTGACATAGGCGGGACTTCCTGGAGAAAGAGGAAGAGGATATGCTGTTAAGATTTGGAATAAATCTGACACACATAATATGGAAAGAGGTAAAAGCCATGTGGTAGGAAAAAAAAAAATACAGGTTAATTTAAGAGCTAGTGGAACAAACCTAAGTTAACAGAGAAACTTTCATAATTAAGACTCATGTCATTTTGCAGGCTGGTGGTTCCTATGAAAATGCATACGATGTATGCGACCCCACCATGGGGGACACATATTTCCACATGAGGTTTCTAATAGGGTTGAAGATTATATTGTTATAGTTACAATTTTCCATAGTTTTGATAGAAAATAAATCATCAGGTTTTTTTGTTTGTTTTTTTTCAAGACTGGGTTTCTCTGTAGCCTTGGAGTCTATCCTGGATCTAGCTCTTGTAGATCAGGCTGGCCCCAAACTCACAGAGATTTGCTTGCCTCTGCCTTCAGAGTGCTGGGATTAAAGGCATGCGCCACTACCGCCCAGCCAATTTATCAGGTTTTTATCTCAATTTCTGAATTCTGAGTTTTTTTTTTAACACTATAACAACTTAGTTAAAGATCACAGGGGGCAGAAAGGAAGACTGAAGAGGAAAATATACTTCAGCCAGGAGGGGCCTGGGTCCTGAGGTCACCAAAATGATTGCAGACCTGTGGCTTTATCTTCCAGCCTGGTAGGTCAAAGGAAAGTCTTAAATGCAGCCAGAGAGGAGGCCCCAGGAGGACTGAATCAGGATCAATTTCTGACTCCTGAGTTTTTCTTAACACTAGAACAATCTAGTTAAAGATCACAGCGGGCAGGAAGGAAGACTGGAGTGGTATAAACCTCAGCCAGGAGCAGTCTGGGTCCTGAGGTCTTCCTTTGTCCCAGCACTGGGAGGAGCCCTGTCCTACTAGGTGTCTGGAGTTCTGTGTTCTCTCGAGCTGACTTATAGCCATCAGGGGTGTGAGAGAACTCTTATCAGGGAGCCTGAAAAAGCTAAATCTCAGGCATGCTGGGCTCCAGGGCTGACAGCCTGTGTGCATTGGGGGCTCCAACCAGGGCCAGCCTTGGAGGAGTGGAGATTACATGTTTATCTCAAAAGCAGCATTTTTGTTGTGACTGGACTGCTAGCAGGAGTCAGAGAGAGGACAGTGGGATATGAGACGAGAGGCCGGGCAGGGCCTCAGGGCTGCACCCAGGGAACACTGTCCTGTGGCCAGCCAAGGTCCAATAGTGTAGGTTGCCTCTTCCTTCCTTCTGACACCATGGTTCATTCCCCCCCACCCCACCCCCCTACACACACACAAGGTTCCTGGTTTGAGACCAGGAAGAAACCATTTTAAACACTTTTCTTGGTTTCCACAAAAGGCTGAATCTTATGGAAAAAATTCCCTAGGAGAATCAGGAACTGGATCTAAACTTCATTCAGTTGCGCGAGGTAAATCATGTCATTATTTCTGTCAGCCCTGCTGCACTGACAAGAACTCTGTTCTCAGGGTCCCAGGGTATTCTAGCAGTTGGCAGTTGTGGGGGCTGCAAAGGCCACGTGTGAATCCAGCCCTCCACAGCAAAACTCAGCTCTGTGAGCCAGGAGTCTAAGAGGAAGGTGTGGACAGGGTTGTCAGGGAGAGAAAGCCCCTCCTCCCCGCCTTCTCCAACAAGCATCTGTTGAGTTCTGGGGCCTGCTAAACTGTCCTTTTATCCTCTCTAAAAGTAATACATCCTAATGAGGTCCCCAGGCAGCACCTCCGAGGCAGGTGGAGTACGCTGGGCCTCATTATCCCTCAGATGGAGTTGGGGGGAGTGGATGGATGGAGGGGAGAAGGGAGGACTTCACTCTAGGCTGCTTACTGTCTGGATAACTTGTTCATGCTGTTGGAGGTAGGTGGAGGAAGAGCCTTGACAGGACAATCTTCTCTGAGACAGGCCGGCGAGCGAGTGCCCAGCAAGCAAGTGTAAAGAATCTTGGACTGAGTATCAGTCTCTTCGGCTTTTCAGAATCCCTGCTTGCTAAACCTCCAGCTGCCGGCAGAACTGGCAATGTCTGGGTATGAACTGCCTCCCAGTGTGGCTTCTTCCTGGGTGACCCAGATTCGGCTTCCTACGGGCACCCTTAGATTGTTGGGCCCTAGTCATATTGATATCTGAGGCCAAGAAGGCCACTTTCCAGTTGGGAGAATCCTCCGGTACTGGGATCCATGGTGGGAGGGAGCTGTATGGTCTAGAGCAGTGGTTCTCAGCCTTCCTAAAGCTGTGACCCTTTAATACAGTTCCCCCTGTTATGGTGATCCCCCAACCATAAAATTATTTCACTGCTACTTCATAACTATAATTTTGCTGCTTTTATGAACTGTAATGTAAATATCTGATAAGGGACCCCCAGAGGGGTCTAGACACACAGATTGAAAACCACTGGTCTGGGAACTCCGGGTTCTCATAGACACCCTACCCAGCAGGTGAGGGGTGACCATCTCCAGGTTCCTCTGAGGCTTAATGGGCTGAGTGGCTTGTGCTACAGGGCCCTTGGTACAGTGGACTAGCTCAGGCCTGTGGCCAACATGAGGGCTTTGTCATCCTGGGCAGCTTTTCTCAGTGTTTCCTTCCTGAGCCCGTGGAGATACCTCTCTCCCACCAGCCTGTTGGCTCATGGCCTCCTCAGAGCTGCTGCCTTTTAAGAAATTAAAATAAATGTAGGCATTGCCGTGCATTTTATCATGAAAATGAGTCTGTTAAAAATCCACAAAGAAACATCTTCCTGGCTTCTGGGAAAACAGTGAAAAGCACGTGTAGGCTGAACTACCTTGGAAATGCATCTTAATTAGCACATTTTCCTCATCTTCCAAAGACGCCGACATTCATCTTTTTCATGGGTTTTGTCTCCCCACCACCACCTTCTGCATTTTTCTAGTGGTAAGAGTCTGGTAAGCATTAAGCTTCTGGAACTGAGGCAAGCAGAAATTTCACCCAAGAATTTCTCCTGCACAGGAGGCTGTTCAGCAGCACGTGTGGGGACAGATGAGGCTGGGCAGGGAGGAACACAGTCTCCCCTGGATCACGGATCCAGACTCTCCTATTCCTGGATGGACAGTCCTTGCTTCCACATTGTGTGTGTTGTTTCAGCTGAGACAGAAAATACATCCAATGCAACATTTTCCATTTTAAGAGCCTGGCGGAGCATAGGTCAGAAGCACTGAGCATATTCTCTCCACGATTCCATCATCTATGGAACATCTCATCTTTACAAACTCAGTTCCTCTAGCCCCTAGTTCCTCACACATCCCTAGCCTGGGCACCCCTCACTCTGCCTCCCCTCTTTATGAATTTGTCTTTTCTGTTAATAGAGTCCTGTGGTGCATGTTCCTTTTATGAGTGGCTTAGTTTACCCAGCTTGGTGTTTTCACAGTTGTCTTATAGGCTATAGTGTATCCATCCATCCATCTATCCATCCATCCATCCATCCATCCATCCATCCATCCATCCATCCATATATTCATCCATCCATCCATCCATCCATCCATCCATCCATCCATCCATCCATCCATATATTCATCCATCCATCCATCCATCCATCCATCCATCCATCCATCCATATATTCATCCATCCATCTTGTCTTATAGGCTATAGTGTGTCCATCCATCCGTCTGTTCATCCATCCATCCATCCATGCATCTGTATATTCATCCATCCACCTTGGGCCACTGAGACTCTTTCTGCTGAGTGTGACTGTTGCCTCTTTGCTTTCACGGGACAGTCAGCTGTGCCTGCTCAGAATCCTCGTCCCTAGAGCAGACCTAGTCTTGCCCTAGCCTTTGAACACGTGACACAGACACTGCAAGGCCCGCCCACCATTGAGAAACGAAACCAGAACACAGAGAGTTGAAGATGGCAATGCTGACCTACTGTCTACCAGTCGGGAAAAGCAGTTTTCTACCGACACGGGCATGAACACTCTATCCACCCAGCCTCAGGCACAAGAGAGTGCTTTCAACCTCTGTCTTGGGAATGACTCTGCCCTGTGGGCAGCCATTCCTCCATTATGCACTGGCTCCCCATTTAGTCAACAGTGTGGTTGGGGAAGACACGACATTGAAACTTTGGAACAGGCTCGGCTGTTTCACCCAAACCTCCTGTCTGTGCAGACACTTTGTGTTTGTGACAGGGAGACCACTGAGGGGACATCTCTCAGTGAAGCCCTC
Source organism: Arvicola amphibius (assembly GCF_903992535.2). Lineage (NCBI taxonomy): Eukaryota > Metazoa > Chordata > Mammalia > Rodentia > Cricetidae > Arvicola > Arvicola amphibius. The sequence goes on from NC_052055.2 coordinate 45,136,770, forward strand.
ACTAATGGCTAAGTAGGGAAGGTACCTACCTGCCCATTGTCCCATAAGTCCAACCGTCCTTCTTCCCAAGTGATCACACTATACTAGAACACAGGTGGTTTTTCTTCCATACGGCCAAGTAGTAAAGAGCTGGTTCCCAGGTTGCTACTGGGAAGGATGGAAAGATTGAAAGAAGAGTCTCCATGGAGGTGTTCAGGTGACTAGAGGGCATCTTCAAAGGGGATGTGGGGACTCCAAAGGTCCAGTCTGTCTCTGTGTGCTCTAACATACAGTGCTTGCCATCTTGTGCCCTCAGGAGGGTCCCACAGTGAGGGTGCTGACTAGTCTTCAATGAGAACCTCAACAGTCAAAAGCTAAGGAAATCATTTTGCTTTATAAGCTGGCTGCTTTATGGACCTTGTTACAGTAATGTGAAACTGACTGATACACTGGATGATGGGATGTTTCCAGCCACAGACTGGATGGTATCTCCCAGTGTTCTTTACAGTGACTGGTGGTCATATGACTGAGTTCTTTCTGTAGGATGCAGAAGAAGGGTCTGACCTGTGACTGGTACCATATCCTCCTGCTGAGGGGCACTGTGGGGATGTCTCAACCCTGAATTTGTAGACATCAGAGCATCTCTTCAGGGTGTGTATAAGGAGGAAAGAGAATCCTGCCTTCTCTAAAATGTCTCCAAGACTCCGCAGCTCCTTAAGGCCAGGGATCAGCCTTACCCTGCCCAACCCTGTTTTCAGCTGGTGTTACTGTACCCCGCATGCCTTTCTTTCAGGCTTTGGGGATGCTCTGTATAGAGGTCAGCTGCTGTGAGACTTGACTGGAGGGGAAACATTACTATAGATGCCACTGCTCCACAGTTGCGGGAGAATTGTCTGTATTCTGTCAATCATGTTTTAAATAAACGCTGACTGGCCAGGCAGGAGGTAAAGGTGGGAAAACCAGACAGGAAATAGAAATGATGTAATGAGAATAGGAGAATTCTGGGAAGGAGGAAGTTGATTCCTCCCACTCTCCTGCCCAGACCACCGAAGCAGCAGGATATGATCTGCCCCACTGAAAAAAAGGTACTGAGCCACATGGCTAACATAGATCAGAAAAATGGGTTAAACAAGATATGAGAGTTAACCAGTGAGAGGCTAACGCTAATGGGCCAATCAGCTTTATAACTTGTAGAGATCTCTGTGCTATTTCTTTGGGGCTTGCCGGCTGTGGGGTACCAGGCGGGACAGAAACCCCAACAAGCAGGCCTGGCCCCTTCATGTTACATACAGTCACCATTGGCATCCCAAGACTCTCCCTTCCAGGCACTTCTTAGGCAGAAACATAGCTTTGAAAAGTAGAGTCATCTTTTCTATATTATCGTCTAACCTATAGCTCTGTTTCATGTTCTAGAAATAGCTTTGTTTTTCCCTATTTCAAAATACATGCTTAAATAAAACACACACACACACACACACACACACACACACACACACACACACACACACATACACGTGCTGTTATGACTTACATGTGGAATGTCCCAGGTTCGTGTGTTAGGATTTCTGGCCACTAAATGATGTAAAGGATTCCAAAGAGCCCTTCAGGCACAAGCAGACCCCCTGTCCTCTTTCTGCCACTGACTTTTTCATGTGAACACTGCTCCTGGTTTTCTTGCATGGGTTTTGGCTGTGGCAGAGCTAAGCCACTCACTTTTTGCTATTTCATAGACTTGCTAGTGGAAACAAGAAGAGAAAAGCCAAACACAGCAACCAGAGATTGAAGAAATGAACTGGATTCACAGATTATAAAAGTAAATATTGCCTTACAGATTAAGCTTTTAAAAAATACTTCAAGTCTTCTATTCATCTGGGACCTATTTTGGTATCAGTGCAAAAGACAGATCTGCCTTAGTGTTTCCCCGAAGGGCTAATTACACTAATTATATTGATTGAAATATTTGCTCCCTTCGCCTTTGATGTGAAACAGCACTTTATGCTAATTCTCTCCCTCACCCTCTCTGTCTGGGTCTCTCTTTTCCAGCCTCAGGTTGGCATGTTTTTTTCAGCTACGGAAGCTTGCTAACAGGCCTTCCTGTGCACAGACCATAATTTTGGGAGAAATGAGTCTGCCGATGTCCTGATTTCATGTGTGCTTACTCATCCTTCCTCCCAGGGTTTGCCTCCTGCAGAAACAGCTTCCCATGTAACTTAGCCCTGTCTGCTTCCCCCTCTATCCTCTTGTCTGCAGCACTGGGGGTGGGGGTGGGACGGGACTGTTCCACTGGCCACCCCATCTCAGGCTCAGATCCATGCATGGGTTTCCATTTCAACCCTGGCCCCTGTTCCTCCACCCAGGACACCCAGTTATTCTCCTCATTTTACTAACTGTGTCTGTGCACACAGTTCCAACATAACCACACACCCCCAGCTCATAAGGTGGGGACCAAAGTCATAGCAATTTACCTGACTCTGTGCTAGGTGAATATGTGTAGATTGTCACAGTACATGAGGGTTGGTGTCCTGTGAGGAACCTTGCCTGGACCCGTCTTCCTATCTGGTGCTGCACTCTTAACCCTGTTTCTGGATGCTTTACTTTAAGCCAAACTTTTGTTATATGGCTCCACTTTGGAATTCCCATCCTACCTTTGTCTTCCTGGCAGACACTTGCTCTTCTTGCCAGCCATGACAAACTATAGCTTTTTCTCCAAGAAGCTGTAGGTGGAGATAAATTGTCCTGGTGACTGTGGTCTGAAGGTTTGTGTCCCTATACATTTTATGGTGGTGTCTCCATCCCAACATGATGGGTTGGAAAATGGGGCCCTTGGGAGGTGATGAGGTCATGAAAAGGTGAGTCATGAGGAGTCATCATCCTTATATAAAGAGGCCTGAGAAAGCACACCCCACCAACCATGGAACCCAGAGAGAACACAAGAGGAAGGTGCTGTATATAAACAAGGTATCAGCTCTAACAAGACTTGGATCTGAGGCTGTGACCTCGACTTTCCAGTCTCAGATTCTAGCAATAGCTGTCTATGGTGTATACGTGTACTTTCTCTCATAATACATAGTATTCCCATATACACAGGCACTTACATACAGCACACACACTTGCACATGTACATGAATACACATTTATTTTTATACAGCAATACATACACATGCAGTTATACACAGCACATACAGACACATAGAGACACAGCAGGACACACGGAGACACATAGCTATTCACAGCAATACTCACAGTCACACACACTTTTAGCATGTGCATACACACACAACATGTGCACACACATACAGAGACATACAGACACCTCCACAGCACACACACACACTCATACAAACACACATGTACACACTTGTCATTCTTACACACACATAAGCTTGGATTTTTCTCTCAGGTAGGAACAGTACACGATTCATTTATGTGGTCACAGGTACACGCCCTAAACCAAGCAACAGGACTGGAACTTCCCCATCTGCTGTTGACGTTCTGTCACTGACTGGGTCTGCTGGGGCATGCAGTCTGTGGGATGAACATGCGAGTGTGTGTTGTGGTCCCCAGCCCTGTGGACCCCCTGACCACTGGGTCTTAGCCCTCCTTTCCTTCCCAGTCAGTCCTCATGACTACTTGATAGCATCATCCTGTCACTTGCAAGCTCAGCTCTCCAGTTGTCCTCATGCAGGAGGTAAGAGAAGAGGGAAGGAAAGACCCAGGTCTGTAGGAGGAGGCCACTTGTTTGGCCTGGCCACCAAGAACTGAAATAATCACACAGAAATTATATTAATTAAAACACTGCTTGTCCCATTAGCTCTAGCTTCTGATTGGCTAACTCTTACATCTCAATTTAACACATTTCCATTAATCTATATATCACCACAAGGTCATGGCCTACCGGCAAAGATTCAACACATCTGACTCTGGCTGCTCCATGGCGGCTCTCTGACTCTGCCCTTCTTTTTTTCCAGCATTCAGTTCAGTCCTCCCCACCTACCTAAGGTCTGTCCTATCAACAGGCCAAGGCAGTTTCTTTATTCATTGATGGCAATCAGAGCACACTGAGGGGACTCCCACATCACAGGTCCTCAGGGTGGAGCAGGGAGTGTTCTGCCTGAGTAGATAGATTCAGATGACAGGAGGGACTCTGTTGTGGCCAGCCCTTCTTTGTCAGTGTCCCGAGTCAGGATGCCTGGAGGTTTGTGTACACACGTGTGTGCGCATGTGCAAGCAGCAAGTACAAGGGTTTGTGTTGGAAAGACGAAGGTGGGGCAGGCACCAGTCATCTCTTTGGCTGGAACAGGGCCTCCAGGCCCCTTGGCCATCTGGGGCCCCATTTTGTAGCTGATTCCTGGGTGGTCCGGGTAAGGTGTCCAACCACTCCTGTCTCTGATGGGTCAGTAGAACCATGTTGCTGGCTCACCTTGAGAATCAAAAGTGTGGATCCAGGACCCTTCTGTAGTCCCATCTAGTCCAGGGGTTGAGTCAGGAGTGTCACTCAAGCTCTTGAGTTCGAGACCAGCCTGAGCAACAAAGTGAGACGTTACCACCAGAAAGCAGAACAACACCAGAAAAGTTAGTCTTCCAGAGCAAAGATCCCTGCCTGCCATTCCTTTCTTCTTCATTAATAAAGAAGCTTGGCTTTAATCACCACAGCAATCAGACCAGACTGGACAATGGTACATTCCTTGGCATTTCTCAATGAAGTTCTGTCTGCTGACCATGGTCCTCAGGACCGGGGGGTCTAACCCTTCTACCTGTCTAGACATTTGTCCCTTTACTGGGAACATAGGACCTGCTCACCCTTCTCTGCTGGCTCCTTTTTCTCTGAGGTCTGCTGGCCATTGCCTTCACTGCCCCTCCCTGGCTGCAACCCTGCTCTTGTCCTATATGCATGTCCCTCAATGCAGTTTTTGATTGTCTATAAGTTAATCAATTACACTGGAGCTTGGGACCACACTCTCAATGCTTGTCAGGAGCATCGTCCAGGAATGCAGCCTAAAGGTGTGATATTAAATCAGCTGTGTCCTCTGTTGTCCTTGCTGAGGTAAGCCTGGGCTTGGCACAGCCTCTGGTGCTCCTTGGCCTCTGCGGACTCCCATCCAGGTCAGTCTCTAGCATCCTCCCCCACAGGGCAACTTTCAGTAGGGAAAGGATAGACGTCCTCCCAAGCAGCCAGAGCAGTATATGCCTGGTACTATCTGTTCTTCTTGTTTGTGGAAGGAAGACACAGTTAACTCTGCTCCCTTTAGACCATGCCCTGGGTGCCCTGGGTCTCCTTTACTTATTCATCTATTGGTAGATGCTCTGAAGCACCCACCTCCACCCATCCAGGACAGGTGCACACATGGCCAGTGGCCACCCAAAGCACAGCCTGTTGTTGTTGGAGCCAGTCCATCGGCATCCTTGTTGGCTCGCCATGGCTAATAAAACACCCGTAACAACGCCGGAAAAGCCGACTTCCCCCTGCGCTCCACTTTAATAGAGTCAGTCTTCCACGGCGTGCTTTAATACTGTTAGAAGCAAATCAAAATTAATGAGATTACCTCCTTTGAAATGTTATATATAATTAACCTCAAATTAAGGACAATATGTGTTTGAATTTGCCAATCAGTAACACCCCACAATTGCCCAAATACACAGTGGCAAACAGGAGGTGTTGACGCTGAACACCCATTGAACTTGCTCTTTATGTCTTAAGGATGAGGGCTTTGTGGTCCACTAGTGAGTCCTTAGGGCAGCCTGGGGAGAGAGTGGGAGGCTCTGGGCAGACTGGCTTAGCACTATGTCTCAAAGCACCCCTGGGTGCATAACTATAGCTGTGACTAGAACTCCCATCCAGTCTCTCTGTTTTGGAAATCTTACTTCTGGCTGCATAGAGCAAGGCTCTGAAGGGCTCCTGGTAGCTACTGTGATAAGAGCTTTTCCGTGACCTGACTGGCTTATAAAACCTCTTGGGTCTATGATTCCCTGAAATATCTGTCACCACATCAGCTGGCTTCAACACTGCATGAGTGTCCCATCTGGCAGAGCCAGGGAGATTGGCCAATGGTCAGACACACCAACAGTCAGATACACCAACTATGATAATGATGGGTAGAATGTATTTCGCAAGGTGTCTGAAGTCCCCTTGCTCATTTCTCCCCAAAGCCCTTGAATGTGCATAAAGTTGCTTTTATCTTTATTCCACAAGTGGAGAAACTGAGGCCAGAGAGCCGCAGTGTGATGCTTAGGGTTGCACTGTGGCAGAAGGGCAGGATCTCATGTTACACAGAATAGTTAACCTCTGGGGTTTCTCTGCCCCATGAGTTTGGGGCAGAATCTCATGATACCCACCTAAAGGACTCAACCAACCCCAGCCCAGCCCAGCCCAGCCTAGCCTATCCTAGCCCAGCCCAGCCAAGCTCAGCCCAGCCTAGCCAAGCCCAGCCCAGCCCAGCCCAGCCCAGCCCAGCCCAGTCCAATCCCAATTGAGCCCCAAACTCAGCCCAGCCCAGTCCAGCCCAGTCCCAACCCCAATCCCAGCCACAGCCAAGCCCCAGACCAACCCAGACTAGCCTAGCCCAGCCCAATCCAACCCTAGCCAAGCCCCCAACCCCAATCACAACCACAGCTTAGCCCCAGACCAGCCCAACCCAATTCAGCTCAGCCCAGCAGAACCCTCATCCCCATTGACATGTCACCTGCCACAGTCTATCCTTCCTGTCCTCTGTGTCTACACTAGGAGTCTTGCATCCGGATAGAGACTGCATCCGGGGGTCCCTGGAGCACAAGGACAGAGCATGGTTGTATTTGGTGACTCCTCCTCCCTCCCAAACAAATCTTGTCACTGCTCTGTGCCTCCAAGCCCGTGAGCCCATGGATCCTTCCCATCCCTTTATCTGGACAGCTATGGCAGCCAAGAGCAACTCCTAGGAAATCATGGAGCAGATGAGAGTCAGGGAGACTTGGGGTCATGTCTTCTCCCACAGTGAGTGTCCACTGGAAGCCACCAACACAATGCCATTAGGACATGGATTGCCTGTGAATTCAGGGAAGACAAAGACTCGGATGATGTCCCTCTGAATTAGAAAGTCCCAAAGGAGAGTCCTTAGAGATGACAGAAACCATGGGAAGATGTCTTAGTTACTTTTCTCACTGTTGCAACCAATACCTGATGAAAGCTAGTTAAGGCGGGAAGGGTTGGTTCTGGTTCACGGATTGAGGGCACAGTCCACCTCAACAGAGGAGTCCATGGCGGCAGAGTGTGTGGCAGCCGGTCACAGTGTGCCCACAGTCAGGATGCGGTGATGAATGTCGGTGGTCTTTCTTCTTTCATTCAGTCCAATCTGCAGCCTAGGGGATGGTGCTGCCCAGATTGAGGGTGGGTCTTCCAACCTCAGTTTACCCAATTTAGAAATTTCCTCGCGGACATACCCAGAGGTTTGTCTTCTGGTGGTTCCAGATCCTGACAATATATCGCATGATTGGAGACCTAGAGATCCTGGAGTCTTCAGGGCTAGAAGATGTGGGAAGAAGAATCTCTGGGGCCTTCAGAGAGGTTAGAGACTTTGTTTTCATACCTCTGGCTTCTTGTATGGAGAGAAAACGGCCTTCTGTTGTTTTCAGTCATTGAGCGTGTGGTGATTTGTGTGGTAGCCCTAGGAAGCTAATACACTCGAAATGCTGCTTACATGTCTCATTAACATCGATTTTGCAAGCTGCTTGTCATGTACCTGCTCCATCTCAGGTGAACTGTGGGTGGGAGAGCAACAACCCACATCCACACAGCTGCGCTCCTCACTCCCCAGGTGGAGCCAGCTTGCAGGGTCCCTGATGCGATGCTTCCCTCCTGCTCTGCCGGTGTCTCCCTCTTGCTTTACGTCAGCTTCTGGGGGCCTTTCTCTCTGCGGCATTTGTCTCTGAGGCAGTCAGCAGCTTCCCTGCAGACAGTTGGCTCTGGAGGGCTGGATGGATGGTGTAGCTGGTGCTGAAGAGGCAGATGGCTTGGTTCATTAGGAGCGGGCCATATGTCTATCAGACGGCCATGGCCAAAACTCACTAATTTGGACAAACCAGCTTAATTCAGATTGGCAGGTGTTCACCAAGCCCCTGTTTCATCAGACACGGTGTGAGGGGCTGGTGATTTGAAGGTAATTCTTGGTTTGGGAAAAGACACGGTACCACATTATATGGAGACCTGTTTTTTTTCTTCCTAATTTCAGAATTTCACCGTATTCACCAAGCACCAAGGACTCTTAAAAACGTAGGTGTTGTTTATAAGCTCCTCATTTGGAAACTGTCAAGTTGCAGATGTGGCCCAGGCTTTGTAAAACCCCTGACCCCATGACACGGGGATCCTGAAGCTGCTCCTCGCCACCGCCCTGCGTGTGCCACTCAGCTCCCATCACCCATGCCAGTCTCCACAGCTGAGTCAGAGCTGGCTCGGCCGCCAGCTCTCACTCCAGTCGATTGAATCCATCTCCTTTTGTGGAGAATTCAGGCTCTTCCAGTTTTTAAAGTCTTATCATTATTTTGAAAAGTAGATTAGTTTAAAATTGCAAAATTACTGCCTGCCATGGAAAAATTACCAGCAGTGCAGAAAAGTGTAGGTAAGAGAAGTCACCTTCCCCACCCCTGGACTTTAGAAGAATGGCAAAATGGCTCCTTTCTCGGAGTTTTATGTATCCACAACGCCTACCACAAGGTCTGTATTGCTTCTTCTGTGCAATTCAAGGCATCAGTGGTTACAGTAAACATCACCTCTGTTATCTATCTAACATTCATTAATCATCCTCTTTTCCCCTCTTTTTCCTTCTGTCTTGTTTGCCTATCTATCATTTATCAAATATCTATCTATTGATTAGTCAGTTATCAATAATCTATCATCTATCAACCTTTCATCTGTCTATATATGTATATATGCATAGCATCTATCATTCATCTACCTATTGATTTGTCATCTCTTTATCTATGTATGCATATATGCATATAACTTACATTTTCTATCCATAATCTATCATCTATCCATCTATCATCTATCTGTCTATCATCTATCAATCATCTTCATATATCTATCTGTCTGTCTGTCATCTATCTTCCTTCTGTCTATCTATCTGTTTATCTATCTATCCATCTATCTATGTATCTATATATTATCTATCTTACATCTATTATTATATTAGTCACTGTTCTGCGGCTGTGATATAACACCATGACCAAAGGCAAATTAAGGAAGAGAGAGTTGATTTTAGCTCATGGTTTCAGAGAGAGTAAAGCCCATCCTTGCAGGAAGGCATGGCAGCAAGAACAGGAAGCTGAGAGATCACATCTTCAACCACAAGCATGAGACGCACCAAACTGAAAATGGGGCAAAGCTATGAACTTTCACATCCCACCTCACATGACATGATTCCTGTAGCAACCTTGCCAACAGCAGCACCAAAGACCAAGACCAAGTTTTTAAATGTCTGAGTTTATAGAGGACATATCTCATTCAAACCATTGTTATAATGTATGCATAGATGCATGTATATATTATCTATCATCTATGTATATATGTATGTATGTATCCATCCGTCCGTCCATCCATCCATCCATCCATCCATCCATCCATCTATCCATCCATCCATCCATCCATCTATCTATCTATCTATCTATCTATCTATCTATCTATCTATCTATCTATCTATCTATCTATCTATCTATCTATCCGTTCATCCTCTATCTTCCATCTTTCACAGGAAGAGGTCACTCTACACATTTTATTTACTTGTTTTTCCCCCTTTCTACTGCACAAACCTCACACATCTCTCCACATTAGTTCCCATTATATTCCCTCCCCAGTGTAAGCCTGGTATTCTGGACCACTCTAGACACATAGGTGCACAGGAGTGGGTACAGAACCACTCCCTCTGCTCTGCACACAGCTATCATAACCAGGTTTTCCAGAGAGGAGCACAGTGACCAAATTAAGGCTTGTGTGATATAGGTATCCCATATCCGCACACCCTGGAGAATTGTAGCAGTACACATTCGGCTTGATTGGTTAAAAAAAAAAAGGACACAGAATTGAGTGGGTAAGGGAGAGGAATAGGTATGGGCGCACTTCAAGGAAGGAAGGGGAGGATATAATTAAAATACATTGTGCAAAACGCTCAAATTGACACCCCTCCCCCATGCAGCTGAAGGCATCTTCCCCATGGCATATTAGCAATTTCATTGCTTCTTTGAGCCATGAGCAGCCAGGTTTTTTTTTCCACCTTGCATTTGCTAGGATGTCTCTTAATTTTAAAAAAAATATCTAAACGTTTTTTCCCCTTTCCTCCATTTCTACTCTGAAGTGTTCAATGCATTTTTTTTTTAATTTAGGTGACTTCTTTCTTGCAGTGTCCTACCTCATTCTTTGGTCTTAGCATGCTTTTTTGAGATTGTCTTAGCTACTGTTCTATTCCTGTGAAGAAAGCATTTGATTGGGGACTTGCTTACAGAATTATTGTAGCAGACAGCATGGTGACAGACAGACAGACTTGGTGCTGGAGCAGTGTCTAAGAGCTCATATCTGGTCCATAAGCTGAGAGAGAGAGAGAGAGAGAGAGAGAGAGAGAGAGAGAGAGAGAGAGAGAGAGAGAGGAGAGAGAGAGAGACTTGCATGTGGTTGCCCCTTGGCCTTCAAACACTCTGTGTGCACTTTCTCTAAACCACAGCCCAGCCTTAACTTGGTGAGTGATAATAATCAGGGTGCAGAGCGATGGAGTCGCTCCCCTGCTTCGACTTTATAGGAGGAGGCATGATTTAGAGTCCACAGTGCCCCAGCAAGAGGAACCGCCTTTGAAAGTCTACACCCTGTCTTCTGCACTGATCTGGATAGTATCTAAGCCTGCTTCTACCTTCCAGGACACTGTGGTTTGGGGCTGTGGTCTCAGAGAACACTTCTCTGTTTCCATCTATCTGGTGTTTTCCTTGGCTCTCAACTCAGGTTAAGCAATTCCAGCAGAATACCTAGGCTCTGTTCCTCTCAGGGAGATGCCTTAGGGGCGTGTGGTGCTGACTTGGCCCATTGGGAAGGGAAACTTGAGAGTTTGGTAGGGGTGGGAGTTGCTTTACTGTCTATAGCTGCTGTCATCCATTTTTAGAAAGTGTCACATGGAGCAAGAACGTAGGTTCGTGCAAATACCATTACCCTTCTTTCACCAATTGTCGTAAGCATCTGTTGCCAATTCTTGTTTAAATCAATTATTATTGCAGTGGTTAATAAATGATAAATTTCTAATCCCATTAACATCCTTCTTAAGCCAATCATTAGTTGGTTTTCTATTGTAAGGGACCTACTAATATACGCATTTATTTACCTACCCATCTGTCTATCCATTGATTCTCTCACCAATAATGCATTTACTATCTATCCATACATCTACTCGCCTATCCATCTATTCATGTATCCATGGATGTGCCCACCATCCATCTAATCATGCATCTATCCACTCCTCAAGCCCTCTATCCACCCATCCACTTACCCACCATTGATCTGTTCATCTATCCATCTGCCCATCCATCCACCCACCTATAGAGCTATCTATCCACCTGCTCATCCATCTCTTCACCCATCCATCCACTAATAGAACATCTGTCATCCATCCCATTCAATCACCCATACACTTATCTACCCATCCACCCACTGATCCATTCATTCATCCATTCACCCACTCACCCAACCCACCCAAGCGTTCATAAATCTGTTAATCTATTGGTCTGCACATCTCCTCATTTGAGCACCCGCCCACTCACCCACACTAGCACACACTTGGGTTTCTGCTCTCTTCAATGTGTGTTAAATGTGTATGATTTTTAAGTGTAGACTCAAATCCTTCTAGAGTTGGCTGGCAGGGACATATAGGCCAATCGTGTCTCTTGTGGAAATTGCCCATAATTCTGTGGTCCTTTCTTTACAGGATAGTTGAGGCTCATTCCCTGCTGCCTCTACCTGGACCATTTTTCTAGCCTCCAGCTTCTTTCATGGGACAGTATTCCAAGCGTCCTTCCATAGGCCCTTGGTACTGTGTTTGTGAGTCATTGTTTCTAAGGCTTTTCAAGGAAAGAGCCCAGAGTGTTTTTCTAAAAGAGAGCGTATCACATTCACATTTGTTATGATGTTTCCAATTCATAAATGTGTTTATAAGATTTGTTGCTTACTACTTAACATCTTGGCTTTTATATCCTTTATCTCTTTTATTTTACACCGAAGTTGTCTTTCAAATGCTATTAAGATAATTATTTGCTTGCTTTGTCTAAAGTGTCACACCTTTCAAAATAACCTTAACAGTGTTAAACTAACATGGATTCTACAACAGTTAAGATTTACATGGCCATTTTCTTCTCTCTCTCTCTCTCTCTCTCTCTCCTTCCCCCCACTCTCTCTGTCTGTCTCTCTCAATATAAATGCATATTTATTATATATATATCATACACATTATATATTATATATACACATTATTTACATTATACACATACACATACTCACATATATAGTGTGTGTATCCAGAGAGCTTTGGAGACTGGCTGTTTACATATCTTATTGAATAACTGTTAAATGTCTCACATATAATGAGAATACTGTGTCTTATAGAGGGATGGGAGAGGCAGAGAAACAGATGCCATACTGAGTAATTTGAAATATACAATAATTTCTCTCCTGGAAGCAGCATGTCGGCTTGTCCAGTCATGCTTTTTCTTTCATTTTGCTTTCGATTGGGGGACACTGCCTCTTGCATTCTGTTAGCCAGAACTTTGAAAGCTCTCCTGCCCATTCTTTGTGATGATGGCATGCTACTCTATCTACTGCAAGAATGGATCAAAATTTTATCTAACCAGTCTCCAAATAATGTCCATTTTTCTCAGTCTTGAACTGTGCATGTGTCCCTAGAAGCACTTAAGAGAGAAAAAGCTGAATGAAAGGCTGTAAGACTGGGGTAAAATGAGCCTAGTGAGGGAGCAGAGAGCGCTGTGTGGCAAGTGGTGTGCGCATGGCAGAGGCACCTTCTCTGAGACACTCCGGAGAGCTGGAAAAGTGGTTTGAAGATTGTGGAGAAAAAAAGAGGCCTGGGCTGCAGCAGGGCAGGCTAGGCAGGCAGCTTCTAGGAAAGTAGACTCCAGCAAAGCAGACTCCAGACAACTGCAGGGTGTGAAGATCCTGCCTTTCAGAAAAATCTCTGTGTGGGCTTATGAAGAGGTCTCAAGAGAATAGGTACTGGCGGTCAGAAAGTCACACAAATGATTTGGGGCTTGTCCATTTGTTGGGAGCTGTGAAACCCCCCCCCCCCCCAGATCCTGAATTTCTGGTAAACAACTTACAATGCTTGCAGTTGCTCTGAGCACAAGACCCTCAGGAGTTCCTGATGGCTGGGGCATGCCTATCAGTTAAGGATCCCTATATTAAGCTGCCCCTGGACACAATAAAGGGGGCGTTCTGGCATCAAGGATGGCCTGTGTCTCTGTCTGTGAGTCTTTGTGTATTTTAATCTCCAGCCCCTTGCCCAGTTCACGAACTGTATGGTAGCGCATAAAGCGCAGACAGGCGAGTTGCGCTACATCCATTGAAAGACAGAGAGGCTGGGGAAGAGGAATAGAGAGAGGTAGAGAAAGCGGGGGCAGAGGAGGAAGGGCAAGGGAAAGAGAGGGAGAGAGGAATGAGGAGAGAAGAGCAACCCTCAGAAGAGAGCATCCAGTCCTCTGACCAAGCTATGGATTTATGAGGACCGAGGCATGGAGAAGAGAGAGTCTGATTGGCTGTCCCCAGTTCAGGGTGGATTTAGCTGTGGCATCTTTTGCTTGGTACTGCCCAGGTAAGCATCATCCGAAACATGCCCTGAAGTGCTGAGGACAGTTGGAGCTGTAGGGTCAGTTCTGAGTCCCGCACCGCCTCTCCCTGTGAGCAGAGGTGGTGAAGATCGGAACCTTCTCAGGCTGAACGTGAGCAGGGAGTGTGCCAGAACACATGGGGAGAGGATTCGGGCTCTCTGAGAAGGGTTCCTCTGTGTGTGTGTGTGTGTGTGTGTGTGTGTGTGTGTGTAAGGAAAGAGCTAAAGATCCAGGATGAGAACCAGGTTATCACCATGTGCAGACTTGCAGAAGAAGCATTCTCCAACAGGGCTCACAAGGACCCTTCTAGGGAAGGGCCACCTGCCATTAGACCCTTACAGTTAAAGTGGCAGGAGAGAAGGCTCGGTCAGCAAAGCACTTGCTGTGGAAGCAAATCAAGACCAGAGTTTGCTCTCCAACATCTGTTTAAAAAAAGGTCAATATATGCAAATAAAACAAAACAAAACAGACAGACAACAACAATATGGGTGTGGTGATATGTGCCTGCAACCCCAGCACTGGAGATGGAGAAAGGAGGCCAGTCTAGCCAAATCAGCATGCTCCAGTTCGTCAAGAGACCCTGTCTAGAAGCAAACGAATAACCAGAGTGCAATACAGAACAGCTAATACCTCCCTCTGGCTTCCATCATACTAAATATGTGTGCACGCACCAGGACACACATGAATGCAGGCACCAGTGTGATGGCAAATGTCTGCTGTTTACCCTCTTCTGGAGCCTCAGCCTGGGAGCTCCCTCCAGTAGCTTGCAGAAGGTAGTCTCAGTAGTTTCATCCATCTGAAGTGAGTTGGGTTCACCTTTGAATTAACTTAAATATGGACTCAGTAGTGTGAAGTCGTAATTTACATCTCAACAGCCATTGAGCTTATTAAAGGTACTACTTATCTCCTCTTCAAAATGACCCTGGAGACGGGCCTCAAGCTGTTGTTGTCACAGGAGAGGGTGAAGAGGGTGAAGTTCCTGCTCAGAGGCGCCAATCGCAGCAGGATGACAGTGGAGCGGGGCTGATTGAGGCTGCTTGAGAAGCCAGGCACAATTGGCCCCTGCTAAAGGCAGATCATGTTCCAGGCAATAGTTTATTATGATTTAGGAGGCAGAGAATTGCGCAGCATATGGTCAATAGGAGCTATTTGCTGCTTTCATAAGCCATTTTTCATATCATTAATTTTTTGCATATGTTTCATTAATTTTCAGGGCAATCCATATCCCCCCTTCCTGGGAAATACATCACTGTAGATGTGGGTGTCTCCTCATAATCATGTGCCGTGGTCTCGCCAGTTATCTTGGATGTATAAAGACATATGGTTTATCCAAACTAAATCCAGCATTCATTCAAACAGGTCACCCATCCGTCCCTTCATCCATCATCTCTCCATCCCCTCATCAATCCAATAATCCACATATCCATCAGTCTTGGTCTATATATCCTCATATCATCCATCCTTTCGCATCCATCCATCCATCCATTTGTCTGTTTGTCTGTCTTCCCATCCATTCAGCAACTCATTCTACTTATCCATCATCCATCCAACCAACCACCTATCCTGCAGCAATCCATCATCCACCCATCCATCAATCCATCCTCACATCCACTTGTCCTTCTAGCAACTCATCCCATCTACCATCATCTAGCTACCATCTGTCCATCCATCCATCCATCCATCCATCCATCCATCCATCCATTTGTCTATCCATCCAACAACATTTCCTATAGCAATCCATCATCCATCCATCCACCCTCTTTGAGAAGTCAAGAGAACTTGGACATCTAGATGCCTAAAGAAGAAAAGATATTTATCAAGAAAGAATCACCAAACAAAGAAAAATCTGACTTATGATACCAATATTCTCTGTAGGGTAAAATCTTACTACTTAAACATACATACTTTTAATACAATGGTAGTCCTGACTCACTTAAAAATCAAATATGTCTTTGGAGCTGACCATGGCTTTACCTCATTTTCTACATGTCTTCTTTCTTGTTTTCTTGGCAGCTGACTGGCGGCTGTTTGATTCCACTTACTCTCTCTATCTCTGTTTGGATTTCCCACTTGACTTTTCTCTGCTAAGCCATTGGTCGAAACAGCTTTATTCATCAACCAATAAAATTAACACATATACAGAAGGACATCCCAAAACACATCCATCTATCTACCCACCCACACATCCATTCAATTCACCTACTAACCCATCAATCCATAGATCCATGCACGTATACATACATTTATCCATTCATCCACCCATCTACCCTTTCATCATGTGTTTATTCACATACACCAAGTCTCTACAACATGGTAGGGTCTGAGACAGGTACTGGACCCGTAGATAGATTAATAAGATATAAGCAACCACTATAAGTTCATGACCACAGGAAGGACCTAGACAGATCAATGATAATTTACCTGAGTGCTACAGCAGAGGTTGGTCCAAGGTGTTCTGGGAACCAAAGGCAGGGCCCCAGGAATCTGACTCTACCGTTCTTTCTGTTATTTTTGTTAGAGGAATGAACCATTAATTTTGGTAGCAGCAGAGGCAACAAACCCAACTGGGAATGACTCTGCAACTCAAAGGGACTTGACATGAAGAAATTGCAAATGTGAAGGTGACCAAGAATTGCCTGAAGTTGGAAAGGCTATGCAGGATGGGGAGGTGACTGAGAGAAGGGAGAGCTGAGAAAAAGAGGAAGGACACCATGACCTTTGATGCCTTATCAGGTTGGATGTTGTCTTCCCTGGCCACTACCCCTTCCTCTTCCCACTCCTCTGGAGTCTCATTCAGTTGTGTAGTGACCGCTAGTGTACTGAGTCTCAGCCTCTTGCTAATGTCTCCAGCTGCTTGCAGAAGGTCCTGAAGCGCAGCCGTTCCTGCTAACTCTTGATTGGGACATGCCTGTGAGTGCCTATGAGTCTAATGATTGATCTCTGAGTGTTCCTCAAGATCCAGGCACATGGTCACCTACTCTCTCCTGCGGTGTTCACCACTTTCCTTCAAAGCACTGTTGGCTTAGCCACAGGGTCACTTGGCTCCCTTGACTGTCTCTTACTGCTCTCCAACCTAAGTAGGTCTGACTCATTTTTGTGCTGTGCCCTGGTGTTGGAGATACATGTGCCAAGATCATAATCCATTTTAGCTATGGGGTTGGAGAGCTGCTGTTGTGGAATAGTAGTTGAATTTGTTTATGCCATGAATATTTGTTTAATGATGCAAAGATGGGTTTCATTCTTATATGTTCCATTTTTTAATTCTGTGAGGCTATATTATCTTGCCTGTCTAAGCCACCTGATTGGTCCAATAAAGAGCTGAACAGCCAATAGCAAGGCAGGAGAGAGAAACAGGTGGGGATGCCAAGAAGAGAGAATAAATAGAAGAAGAAGAGGAAGGAGCGAGAAAAGAAGAAGGAGAAGAGGACAACAAGGGCCAGTCACCCAGCCACACAGCCAGTCACAGAATAAGAAGTAAAGAGAGGTATATAGAAGCACAGAGGCAAAAGGTAGATGGGATAATTTAAGTTAAGGAAAGCTGGTTAGAAACAGCCAGGCTAAGACCAGATATTCATAAATAATAATAAGTCTCTGTGTATTTATTTGGGAGCTGGGTGGCAGGCGCCCAAAACGGAATGAGTAGAAAACAACCTGAGTGCTGGAGCAGTCACTGAATGGTCATCCAAGAAAGACTTTGTGTCCAGCAGCCTATCAAGCCGCCAGGGGCTCAGTGAGGGTCCCATGTCTGGTTCTGTAATTGCTATGGTACTCACCCTCAGATGCCTGAAGCACACAGGCAAGAACCGTACTCCCATGAGGCCCTTATGACCTGTCCGTGGCTCAAGGAGGCTGAGGCAAGGGGCTTGCCAGGGATATGCATGTCTCTGTACCATCAGGAAACAAATAGGACCCATGTGTCCCTGAGCTGATAATGTGGGCCTGAGTTTATAGCAGGAATGGGTGCATGCCGGTTCCCACACTTCCCAGAAGGCTCCTGTTGTCTCAGAAAAGTTCTGGGAAGGGTGGGCAGCATGTTTGCAAGACAAATTTCCTTCTCTTCTAACTGTGCCTGAGGCCAGTTCCAGTTTCTGTCTTCGCCCACGATCGCTGCTTTCAGCCAGAGCAAGCCTTGGATCCTCTGTCTGCTCCAAACTCCCAAGCTTGCAGGCGGGGGTGCTCACTGATTGAGGGGAAACAGACTGTTTTCAATTGTTTATTTGACAAACCTGACTAAGTATTTAGTAAGTTATCTTTCAAAATACCCCGTCAAAATCATCAGGACAGGGGATGGTGATGAAATTGTTCTCAGGAGGGAGGATGAACATGAGCATGAAGCAGCCATACTTGGGGCAAACACACAGGCTGATTGTCCACCATTGAGTCTCCCAGCCCCTGTGAATATGGAAAGAGACCCCCATGACATACCTTGTCCAAGGCTGGTACCACAAGTAACACCAAATACTGCAGAATCCGATTCCTTGGGTGGCCAGGATAGTTTGGGTGGGCATCTACATTCATGAGAGTATTTGGGGTGGTCTGACCACAGCCTGGAGCAGTACCCTGCAGCTTGGGCAATCCACCCACCCCATGACAGATGCTGCAGGGGGAGGGGAAGGGATAGAATAAGAATTAAATAGACATTATTATAATGAATGTTTAAGGTTGAGGTGTGAGAAGCCTTTTACCCTTATCTCTGCACATCACAGGGTGGAACTGACTGTCCTATGTTGAGCTCTGAGATGGGAACCCCCACGCCAGCCCTGCATTCTCTTTGCAGGCTGGTGGGAGTGAGCAGTGTGTATTTGTGTGTCGCTCTCCTCTGGATTCTGTCTGTTGGGGATTACTGCTTGCACTGTCTGAGTTGTTTTTTTTTTTCTGCTGTGTTTTGTGAGCCATTACAAATCCTCATTTAGAAGACAGAACGGGTTATTAGATTTAATGTTCGAAAAGAATGCAACAAAATGGGAGCATCCGATGCATAAGCCTCCGAGGCGATGCTTCTGATTGGCTGAGTGTACTTACCCCAAATGGCTCTTCTTTGTCCCTGTCATCTCAGAACAGAGCCAGAGGAGATAGGGACCACAGAAATGTTTGGGAGATTCTAGTGGCTTCTGTGTTAAGAACCTTCTAGGATATTGTCCTTGGCTGACCCATAGTCAGTGTGAGGACAGTTACAGTGTCCTATTGACTATGGAGGGAGTCAGTCTATAGGTGTGTTCATCCTGGGTATGGGACTTCCTCTAGGACATGGGAAGGGGGCAGTGGACACCAGAGGCCAAGCAACAAGAGCTCAGTGCTGATTATGCATTGATAACAAATGAGCTAATGCTGGCCTTGCAAGGGGGAGAAATCCTGGATGCATGTCAGTGTGTAAATTGAAGGCTGCAGTCTGGGATGGACTGAGACTGCTACATAGGTCTAAAGCGGCTAGGCTCCCCACATTTGCAGAAGCTCTCCTGTGAAACATGCCCTGGTGTGTGAGGGAGCTAGTCTAGTCACGAAGAAATAATCTGCCTCCACCCAGGCTTGCCCTGAAGAAGCCTGCAGACCCCTGAGGAGAAAAACCAAGGTAATTAACGGAAAATGGAGGTCTTTGTGATAAAGCTTCCTGAGCAATGGCATCTACACTCGACTTGCTGTTAAGTGTAAAGTATGTGTGTATGTGTGTGTGTGTGTGTGTGTGCGCACGCGCGCGTGCATGTGTGTGACGAGGGACACATACTTATTTGAATGGCAGCCCCATCTTCTTTGTTTCTGCAGTTGAGGTAATCCACCCAGGAGCTCATGTTGGAAGATCAACTTGATGATGGCCTTTCGGATCTTAGTGACCTTCCCTTCAGCAATGATATTCACGTCCCATGGTCCTTGGTTGCCCCTGGGTATGGCATGATATGGAGCCTGTCTCTTCTTGGGGTCTTCTTTCCGAACCTATTCTTTCTAAGCCTCGTCTGACCAGGATAAAATAAGATGAGCTGATGCCTGCCAGGCGCTACTGAAGACCACCAGGCATGTGAACACCTCAGAAACATAGAGGGATTGTTTGCCAGATTCCCCTGGAGTGGGAGTTACAGGCAGCTGTAAGCTGGCCAGCGTGGCTGCTGGGAACTGAACTCAGCTCCTCTATAGGAGAAGCACAAGATCTGTACTGCTGAGCCATCTCTCCAGCCCACAATTCCATTTTAAATCAGACAAGCACACACTGGGTCAAGCGTTATTTTCTAATACGCTAATAAATAATGCCTTGGTTGCTATGGTTACCTCTACTTTAAAAGAACATTTTTGAGAGTTTCACATTATTGGTAAAAAGTAAAAAATCAATAATGAATTTCTATAATGAGAGGGAGAGGGAGAGAGAGAAGGAGGGAGGGAGAGAGGGAAAGAGAGAAGGAGGGAGGGAGGGAGAGAGGGAGAGAGGGAGGAAGAGAGAGAGAGATCCGTATAATACTAAAAGGATTTTTGACCTGCTGCATTGCTTCTCACCTCCTGCTTTGTATTCAAACAAAAACCAAACAAAACCTAACGCCCTCACCTTTGAATAAGTTCTCTTCAGTGGTTCTACAACCACTCTCCTTCCTTGAAGCTAAAAAAAAAAAAAAAACTATCAGTTCTATGGACCTCAGCCTAACAGGCCCCATCCAGGGTTGCTTCCAATTGGCTCCTTTTGGGTTAGATGTCCACATACAGCTAACTGTAGTGGGGAGGTGGGTGGCGCTTATTGACCACCACGCCCTGAGTGCATGAGGATGAGGAGGTCAGTCTTACTTGAATGACGGGAGCCAGAGCAGGGAGGCATTTCAGGAAAGAAGGAAATCAGGTGCTGTTGGAAGTGGACTAGGTGTCCTAGGACCCCAGAAAACTATGAAGGTAAGGACTGGATCGTGCCTGTGTTGGACTCTGAGAGATGATCTCCGCGAGCCTGGGGACAGAGGCCTTTATGGTGAGATGAATGGGAAAGGCCCGACACACTAGGGAGTGCAGGGGAAATGAGGCTACAAAGAAAGGGGGCCTGTGGGTGGTGAGGGGCTATGCTTGCTGAGTGCCACCTGCGGCGCTAAACACACCACCGCGTGTATTAGCTCATTAATTCCCAGCCCTGGGAAGTAGGTATTGGGAGCTGTGCCCTTGTCTCTCCGTTCAGCAAGAAACATAGGTTATGAGGGACTCATTAACTTGGTGCAGGCCACCCAGCTAGTGGAGGGAAGAGTTGTGGGTCTGGTGCAGGCTTCCTGCTAACTCTCAGAGGGGAGCTACAGAGGGGAGCCACAGAGGGAGCCTTCTGTGGGGGAGTGTTGGTCATGGTGGAGAGAAAGAGGGGGCAGTTGGTGGAGGGCGGTTGACTGCGAGAGGAGAATAAAACTGGGCACCAGGGACTTCGAAAGGGGAGAAAGCCAGGCTTCTGTTGTTGCTGTGTTGTGAGTTTGGGGCACAGCAGAGTGACTGGGGGGGGGGGGTTCTGGGAGATACGGATGACCCTGCTTGCAGCACTTAGCCTTAAGAAGTGGACTTGGGAACTCCAGTGAGAATCTCCCTGTCTTGGTTTCTGATGGCTGCCCCTGCCTCTAAGTGGCAGAGGCCCCAAAGGAAGCCCTGCTGTCACCCTGCACCTGAAGCTTTGCCCAAGCTTCCCAGGTGGATCCCTGATTCCTCTTTAGACCTGTCCCTTGCAGGAAACTGATGCAACCCATATTCTTGTTGGTCCTTCCTAGGGTGGCATGGCTCAGAGAAGAACTCCCTTTGAGTCCTGTCAGAATCACTTCCACGTACTCCTGGAGTTGGTCCAGGAGGCACTAGCGGGTTAATCTAGGTTCTTTTCTCCTGGTAGGAGCCCAAATATCCCAGGCCAAGATAGAGTGCAGCTGCCTTGGAGTTCAGATGTGTTTCCTCATCTACCTTCCCAGGGGCTTCCCCATGGCAATTGTTCCAGGCTTTCAGCCATCAGTGGGGCTAATGGAAGTTCATGTTATTTTGCCCTAAGGGATTGGCTCAGACTTTTGTCCTCTGCAGAACAAGCCTATGCCCCGAGCAGAGGAATATCACATTCTTCTGCTATTGAGCCTGTCACATAGACTAGCCTGCCCCGCGCCTGCCCCGCGCCTGCCCCGGTCCTGCCCCTTCTCCTTCTCCCTGGACCCTTCCATGGCTGTAGTTCTCCCTGGAGACTCCATGACTATAGTTCTATGTAGACCTGTCCATGGCTATAGGTGCTAGAAGCTTAGGTGTGAGCGATTCCTCACCATGTACCCTTGGGATAGCACAAGTCAGTTTTCCGCTGTTCTGAGCACACGCTGGAGGAGTGAGCTGTGGCAGAGACCTGGCAAGCTCAGCTCATACAAATTGCATTTTTACAGATCATAGATATTTTTAATGCAGATTCACACAAGCCATCAATAACATCATGGGAACAATGCCTTCCATCGTAAGCCTGTCATAAAAATAAACACGGTGACGGGAGTAAGCGGGCGTGTGTTGCACTCCCTGTGACGTGCGGCTCACTCAGGGGTGAGCACACAACAGCTGTCTGATCCCCGAGTCTGGCAGACAGATTCGTGAGGCTGTGAGGCAAGTCGGGATGCTGAGGCAGTGGAGAACATTCTGGAAGTGCAGGTGGAAGGCTCTGTGTTGTCTAGGCTCTGCAGTGGCAGTGCCAGCTGTGTCCCTGAATGACAGTCTTCATTAGTTCATGTACTCAGGGATGTGAAGGGCTTAGCCACAGCCACCATACTGGGACCTGCTCCCCAAAAGGCTGGCTTGGTCACAGTCCCCCATGTATCACCCAGAGGTGTGATGTCTTGGCCACAGCCACCATGCTGGGACCTGCTCCCCAATGGGATGCCTTGGTCACAGTTCCCATGTATCACCCAAAGGTTGTGATGTCTTAGCCACAGCCACCAAGCTGGGACCTGCTCCCCCATGGCCTGGCTTGGTCACAGTCCCCACCTCTCCATTCTGGACCATGCTCCTTTGAGCTTGGCCTCCTCCCAGGAGAATAACTGCCTCAGCCCTGGTGATCAGTTATGGCTCTCCTCCTCTATACACTGCTCAGTCTCACCCTGCAGAGGAGCCAGGATCCCAGATCTGTCCCAACCTCACCTCTTCTGGTTCCCCAGGTCTCTGGGAGCTCTTCGATGAAGCCCTGGGTGGCAGACATTCTCTCTCCTGAAAAAATAGGGACACCTTTTGTGGCACACCCTCTGAGCTTTGGCAGAAGTGACCTTCCCTTCAGCCGTTCTCAGCCTTTCTAATGCTGTGATCCTTTAATACAGTTCCCCATGTTGCGCTGACCTCCAACCATCAAATTATTTCATTGCTACTTCATAACTGTAATTTTGCTACTGTTATGAATCATGATGTAAATATCTGATATGAGGGATAGCTGATATGTGACCTCTAAAGGGGGTTGTGATCCACAGGTTGAGAACCACTGCCTTAGAACTTCCATTGCACCCTGGCTGGCCCTGGCCTGCTTATCATTTTCTGGTGGTTTTATTATTCTTTTGTTTTTTTTTTTCCTGTATCCTAGGTTCTTGATGTGGTCAGAGAGGTAATCACAGGGCCTTGGGGTGTCTCTCACCCAAGTAAGGGACTGGAAGACGCAGTGTTGGTGGCAGAGGGCAGCCCCCAAGCCTGACAAGAGTCAGTGACTTAGTGATTGTTAGGAACATGTACCCGTGAGCCAGTTCAGGCCTTCTCAGGGTAGGCTGTGAGGGAACCTAAGGCCTTAGGGGTTTGGAGAGGAGCCCACCGGTGGCCTCTGGTGCTGAAGACTGGTGCATTCTTATTCCACAAGTGACCAAAACAGAACCCTGGCTCTTCTTGCTCCCCACTGAGTGACTAGTAGAAGGAACCCTCTCTATTGTTCAGGGCCTGGTTCTTCTAGGAAAAGAGGCACAAGCTTTGGTGTCTGTATCCTGTACTCTACTTATTTTATATCAAAGTCTTTTGGTCTGCTTATTTTATATCAAAGTCACTTTCCCTTGTATTCCAGGTTCCCAGGTGAGGTAGGCGCTGAGAGTGACATTTTCCCCTGAGCCCACATCCTTGGCTGGAGGACCCAAGGTGGTTTTCTCTTCTTGTTTCTGTATCTTTGTGGCACGAACCCTCACAGGCCTGCACCGTCTGTAGGGCTGGCCATGTTATTTGTGTGACGTTCTGTTAGTTATTAAACTTTACGTGAATATTTTGCTTATCACAAGCATTTTACACAAACTAGGTTCTCTCCTAGTTGCCCGAGAGAACCCTTGTTCTTCAAGAGGGAAGCACCTTTGGGCGTGCTTGTGTGGGATTGTAAGCAATGCCCATGCGTGTGCCTGAGTCCCTCAAGAGCTCATTGCTCACTGTCTCCTGAGTACAGACGCACTGTGACCTACTGCCTCAAGCTCTGGCTGCCAGGACTTCCCTGTCATGATGTGTCTTCAAATGGAGCCAAAAACTGAATCCTTCCATGCTTCCATAAGTTTCTGATGTCACAGAAGTAAAAAAGAGCCAGTGGGGTGGTGAGGGTGGGGTGGGATGACAAGATGCCCTGCCACAAAGCTGGTATCCACATAGCTGCTGGCTTTGAATCACACTTTTGTGCCCACGTGTTGCTCTCTGACCATTTTCCTTCGCTCTCCAGGGTTCTCGGATCTGGTTTTTGATTTTCATTTCTTGTTTCCTGTGACCTCACAGGAAGACAGTCATTAAGGATGCCCTACTATATCTGGGTGATATGGGTAGAGCCAGCTGAAACCAGAGATGTCTCTCATCTAAGCAAGGGACTGGAAGACACAGTACTGGTGACAGAGGACAGCTGCAGTGTTTCCGGGCTGCAGAGACAGTGGGCTGGAGAGACAGTGGGCTATGAGACAGTGGGCTATGGGACAGTGGGCTACGGGGACAGTAGGCTATGGGGACAGTGGGCTACGGGGACAGTGGGCTATGGGGACAGTGGGCTGTGGGAACAGTGGGCTATGGGGACACTGGACTATATGGGGACAGTGGGCTGCAGGGACAATAGGCTGCAGGGACAGTGGACTGCAGGGGCAGTGGGTTATAGGGACAGTGGACTACAGGGACAGTGGACTATGGGAACAGTGGGCTACAAGGACAGTAGGCTGAGGGGACAGTGAGCTATGGGGACAGTGGACTGCGGGGGAAGTGGGCTGATGGGGCAGAAGCTGACCAGTTACAGGGCTGGTAGAATAACTAGGTCATTGTCATGCTGAGCGAAACTCACAATCCATTGGGGCAAGCTTCAGCCTAGAGGCTAGCCTGGCCCCCACTCGGAGGGGAGGGCACGATCCAGAACAACACTTGCCTGCCTCCCACCCACCTTGTACCTCTGGTTTCCAGCAGAAGTCCACCTCCCAGGAGGCCTTGAACCTGCTCCCCACTCCAGGATGGCTGTCCACAGGGGTCCAGACAGCTGCTTGTCTCTGCCTCCCCAGGGCAGGGGTTACATGTATAAACGCACCTCGCTTTTTCCGTGAGTGCTGAGGATCTGAACCCTCAGGTCCTTGATCTTGTGTGATGGTGTTGGCCCACTGAGCCGTCTCTCCGGCTCCAGTTCTTCATTTTCTTGCAGATAAACCACGCTGCCTGGCTTCCCTAGTTTGCACTTGTCCCTGAGGCCTGCCTGTCTGACCCCATCCCTGGTGGCTGGCTGTTGTCATCAGTTCCACGGCCACCCACTCCTGCTCCTCCTGTGTGGACCCACTCTGATGGCTTGCGTGAATATAAAGTGTGTAAAATATTTTTATTTCCTGGCTCGCCTCCTCCCATGTATCTTTATTTAATTCCCAGAATGTGTTATGTTGTGTGTGTTCGCAGCTTATGTTTTTACATTTAGAATAGTTTTGCCTGTTTCCTACAGGGATAAGGCACTTTGGGCCAACTTCAATTTTCTAATTCTGAGTTTGGAATTGAAACTCCGGGCTAGAAGCTGAGCTTGTGTGAGGCTCATCGGCGCCCCCGGCAGTTGGGAAAGAAGTCTGAATCCAATAGACAGAAAGGTGTCAGTATGTGTCTGGTCTTTCCATGTTTTGGGTGTGTTGAATATTACAGTTAGTCTGGTGGAAGTTGGAGGGTGGTTATTCGTAGTGAGTGTGGTGTGTGTGCGAACAGTCAGTTCTTCATATCTGGGGGTGCCAAGTGCAGACTGAAAATATTTTAAAAATTCGCAACCATGCTGAGTGCAGACTCCCCTCCTTGGATAACAGAACAGCCTCTACGCATTCACACTGTGGTCATTTTGAGAATCCTCGGGAAGGGGTTTCAAGTCCAAAGCGGGGGTGTGTAGCTTCCCTGTGAATATGACAGCACTTTCCATTAGGACATCGCTACTGAGGACTCTAGTCAGACAGGGAACATGTCTGCCCAAGTCTCTGTGTGTGTGTGTTTGTAGTGTGTATGTGTGTTTATTCATATGTATGGGGTATGTGCATGCATATGGTATGTGTATGTATGTATATATATGGAGTATGTACATGTATATGATATGCATGTGTGTATATGTATGGGGTATGTACATGCATATGGTGTATATGTGTATGTGTGTGTATGGGGTATGTGCATGCATATGGTATGTGTGTATATATAGAGTATGTACATGTATATGGTATGTGTTATGGTATGTGCATGCATATGGTGTGTATGTGTGTATATGTATGATGGATGTATGTGTATGGTATGCATGTATATGGTGGATGTATGTGTGGTAGGTGCACATATATGTGGGCGCATGTGCATATATGTCTTTCCTAGGTGAGAGGTTTTCCTGGTGCCATGATAAAGTTGTTTGGGGTGTTCAAAAATTTAGGTAAGCAATCCCTTATACTTTTTATCAGAGGGCCCTGTCTCCCAACAGTTCCTGCTATCCTGGGCCCCTTTAGGACTGCATGCCTGTCAGTCTCAAAGAATATAACTGAACCTGGCTGGCTCCCATAGAACCTTTGCCAAATGGGCAGCGTGGAGACTGTGGAGGCTCCAGGCTAGGCCTGATGGGCCAACCGTCTCACGGAAATGCCTTCTTGTGGTATTGGGGTGGCTGGAATATCTCTTGTGACCTTCTGGAATACCGTCATCTGGATTTCTGTGGAGGTCTCTTCCAGGTATTCCTTGAGTTCCAAGCCCCTTCTTCCTTGCAGCCAGGCAAACAGGGAACAACCCAAAGGTTGCCCGCCACCAGCTTTTCCAAGGTCTTGTTCCAGGTCACCCAGATGGCACCTACAAGTCTGTCCTATAGTCATGGTTAGTCTTGTGCATGAGGGAGGAACAAGTCATCCCACACCCTCTGCCACTGCCACCAACCACATTCTGCCCTTCTGGCTGTACTCCCTGAGCCATCTCTTCTCCCTCCACTACCTGAAGTCACCAAGACATCAAACAGGCAGGTCTGGCATCAGAGGTCTTGGCCAGCCATACTCTAACATGATCTAGGCTGCCTGGCTATGAACACCTCTCAGCCCCTCCCTTCACCCTTCCATGGATATTTCCAGAGCTTCCATCAGTATCTTGAAGGCAGCTTTCCCAGGAAGTTCTGTTTGGTGATAGGCAACTTGATGTGGTTTGTTGGGGCCTCCAGACGAGGCCTCTGATCTGGATTCTGTTAAGGACCCCCCCCCACCGAGGTGAAGGCTTCTATTCACAAGCCTACCTCATTTCACACCACAGCTGAAAGTGGGGTGCAGAGACTGATGGAAGAGCCAGAATAGGGCACAGTATATGGGGCAGCCAGGTGTCCCCTATACTTCTCCATCCAGTGCAGTAGACCTCCTTGGTCGAGATAGTGAGACCACAGCTCTCTCTGTCACAGTGATGTGTCCTGAACTAGAATATCACTTACTCCTCCTGTCCCCACTGTGTCCCTTGACTAATGTCTCTCCTCCAACTCTCAGCCTACCCCCACTTCAGCAATCGCCTGTCTCTCTCTCTCTCTGCATCCATGAACTCACCTCATTAATTCTGTATATAAGGTGACCACAGAGTTGCTTCTCTGTGCCCTTGTCACGTCATCATATCCTCCATGGTCGCCCACATTGTCCCAAACGCTGAGATGCCATCCTATTTCAAAGCTGAGTGGACCACAGTTTTGTCTTTTTTTTTTTTTAGCTATAACCTCACTTGGTATCCTAGTCTGCCTCATAAATCATTATGTAGCCCATGTTAGCTTGGAATACATGTCAGTCTTCCTACCTCAGAGTCTTGGGGTTTCAGGCATGAACACACACCCACCTCCATAGCTTTGCTTCTTTAAATCCGTTTGTCTGTGGAGGAGCCATCAGCTTGAGTCCCTCTCCTGGATCCTGTGACTACCTGTCTTATTTAGGTCTTATTGCTGTGAAGAGACACCACGACCCCAGCAACCTATAAAAGAAAACATTTAGTTGGAGTTGTCTTGCAGTTCAGAGATTTAGTCCATTATCATCATGGCAGGAAGCACGGTGGTGTGAAGGCAGACATGGTACTGGAGAAAGAACTGCGAGTTCTACATCTTGATCCACAGGCAGCAGAACGCGAAAGTAACACTAGAGCTGGCTTGGGCTTTTGAGACCTCAAAGCCCACCCCCTAGTGATGCACTTCTTCAAACAAAGCCACACCCACTCCAGCAAGACCACACCTCCTAATGGTGCCACTCCCTATGGGCTGATGAGGCTGTTTTTATTCAAATCACCTCACTACTGCAGATTCATGGGAGAGTAAAGACATCTGATGTGACAACTTGAAGTGTTCTGAACTCATCTGAGGAGGGAGGAACTGTCTAGACTAGGTGGGCATGTGAGCATGTCTGGGAGGGATTTTCTTAGTTGGGTTAATTGGCTTGTGAAGACCTGCACGATTTCATGAGCTGGTGCCAGACTAAAGGAGACAAGAGGAGAGGAGAGGAGAAGAGAGGAGAGGAGAGGAGAGGAGAGGAGAGGAGAGGAGAGGAGAGGAGAGGAGAGGAGAGAGAGAGAGAGAGCGAGCGAGCTGATCACCAGCACACACTCCATCAATCCATCCATTGCCATTGCTCTCTCTTCTTGACTGTGGGTGTGACCAGCAGCTTCAAGTCCTTGCCACCATGATGTCCCTGTAATGATGGTCAGAAACTTGGAAATTTGAGCTTTCGTTAAAGTTTGGGTAAGGCATTTTGTCACAACAGCAGGGAGGGAAACTAAGATGGTGGTCCAAACATCCATTTCTACTCTACAATATATACCCAGGAGGTGACTTGCTGGGTGAGCATGCTGGCTAACTTTAAATTCTCAGGGAGTGTGGTCTTACAACTTTCATCTGCTAAGTTAGGTCCTTACCAACAGTGAGGGGTTTTCCCCTTCTCTTGCTTGTTCTTACTCTTCTTTTTATGAGAGCTGCTGGGTCCGGTCTGCAGTGATAGCTCATTGTTCATGTGCTTTTAAAGGTATATGTGTGGGTATCCTAGTTAGGGTTACTGTTGCCATGCCAAAACACCATGACCAAATAAACAAACTTGGGAAGGACAGGCTGTATGCGGCTTACACTTCCACATTGGAGTCATCAGTGACAGAAACCAGGAAACTGGAGACAGGAGCTGTTGCAGAGGCAATGGAGGGATGTGGCTTACTGACTTGCTTTTTTTTTTTTCATGACTTGCTCATCCTGCTTTCTTATAGAACCCAGGACCATCGGTCCAAAGATGGAATCTCCCACAATAGACTGGGCCCTCCTCCACCAATTAAGAAAATGCCCTATAGTCAGATCTTATGGAGGCATTTTTCTCAACTGAGGTTCTCTCTTTTCAGACGACTCTAGCTTGTGTCGAGTTGACATAAAACTAGCCAGCACAGTCTTATAATATATATGTTAAGTATGCATTTCACATGTATACACATAGTGAATGAGAATGCCCCCCAAAACTCAGGCACTTAAATACTTGCTCCCCCATTGGTGCTCCTTGGGAAGGTCTAAGAGGTTTGACCTTGCTGGAGGAAGCACTGGGGCCAGTTCTAGAAGTTTCCATCCTGTTTCCCTTTGATCTCTGCTTTGTGCTTGTGGTTGGGAATATACTTTCTCAGTTTCCTGCTCCAGCATCCTGCTGCTGTACCTCCCAGTCATGATGGACTCTTATCTCTATGGAACTGTAAACTCAAATAAACCCATCTGTCTGCAGGTTCCCTTGATCATGGTATTTTTTATCAGAGCAACAGAAAAGTAACTAATATGATACTTTTTTTTCAGTGATAGGGGTTGAACCCAGAACCTTGTACATGTTAAGCAAACACTCTACCACTAAGTCTCATTCTAGACCTTTCTTTAGGGTTTTAAAATTTTGACGTAGTCTCATTCAGTTTCCTTGGCTGACCTTGAACTCATTCGTAGACTGGCCTTGTACTTGCAATCCTGCCTTAGCTTTCTGAGTATCTGGGGCTACAGATACTTGTCATCAGCTCATGTATACTAATTCCAAAATATGCTATTGACCATTAAGTAAACATAACTTAGTTAACTAAAAATAAAACAAAGAGAGAACCGGTAAAGTCGGTAAGTGT
The DNA here is from genome assembly GCF_903992535.2 of Arvicola amphibius. Classification (NCBI taxonomy): domain Eukaryota; kingdom Metazoa; phylum Chordata; class Mammalia; order Rodentia; family Cricetidae; genus Arvicola; species Arvicola amphibius. The sequence goes on from NC_052055.2 coordinate 45,167,070, forward strand.
TTGCCACCATGTCTGATGGCCTGTGTTTGCCCCCAGAACCTAAGACATGGTAGAAGGAAAGAACTGACTCCTTTAAATTGTCCTTTGACCGTGCGCGTGCGCACACACACATACACACACGCGCGCGCGCGCGCGCGCGCACACACACACACACACACACACACACACACACACACACACTAAATTAAAGTGTACTTAAAATAAATCTAAAGCAAGAAAAAGAGCTTTAGTGGGCTTCATTCTGTAGCCTTGCTTGCTTCCTGGAACCCAGCGGTGAGGGAGGAGGGGAGCAGAGGGGAGGACTCCAATCTTAAACACCCTATTCTCATGGCTCCCTGCTCAGTCTCCCAGGGTCAGGCCCAAGTTCCACCATTGGCATGGACTCAGGTGTGGGAGAAAGGGCTCATTATGAGTAACAAAAGACCCTCCAAGCACACTGGAAATTTCAAGGCTCTGAAGAGCTCTTCCAGCAAACAGGGAGGAAGACCAAATATAGATTTTTAATATACCACAGTGAGACATTTCTAGAATGTTCCCGTGAGTAATACGCCTGCTGTAAAGTGAGATACCCCACCTGGATGGAGCATTTATCTATACAAAAGAGGAGACATATATCAGACACTTCTTCCCCACCCCCTCCCAAGAATGAACATTTTGGCTTCTGAATCAACACTGGACCCTCGAGCTTCTTCGGTCCCCTGAGATCCCACTGCCAAATGGCCCTATTAGTCAAGGAGTTCCAAAGAATCAATAGGGAGAATGCTTGGCGAGGCTTCTGGGCTGCAGCCAACCCTCTGCTCCTTCCCTGGATGAAGGATGGCCACTGGGGAACACGGAACTGAAAATAAGTCACATTGATAGGGTGCAAACCATTCGCCCAAGCAATTTTTTAAAAAGTTTCTCAGCCCCTCCCTGCCCTCGACTGGTCGCCTCTGATGATTTTGCTTACTTGGCAAAATTGCTTTCAACTGCATCATCGTGGGGGGCACACGGCTTGCTGTTCTCCATAAGCCTTTTCGTAATTTTAATTTGGTGGGAAAAGGTACCCACGTGCAGCAGGCATGAAATACCTGCTGGGGCTGTGTGTGGGAAAGCAGACCCTCTGTACACTGAGCAGGCAGCCCGGAGTGAAGTCTTCTGGCTTCACAATCTGTCATTTCCTTTCTTCTAGACTAGGTGTAATGTGACTCTGGGAATCCTCTGGTTCAAGGGACTAATAACCATCCCCACTTTAAGGCAGTCATGGGGGAGTGGTTGATGCCAGGACCTAGGATTGCTTCCTTGGTCTCTGGTTCTTGCATGGGAGCTCTTTGGGGGAAGCTCCAGCCCCATCTGCCTCAGGAGATAGGTCACTTATGGAAGACTTTGCAGGTCCCTCCAGCTCTGATAAGCCAGGGTGCTGTTCATGGAGGTTGGTTTACACAGGTATCATCAAATAAAAGCTACAAACATTGCAGAGAACACTCAGGCTGTGGGCCCATCACCGTGCTACACAAGGTTCCACAGTGACCTCTATCTGGAAAGGCAGAGAGAATCTCGATCATCACTCCCCTATTCTCAACTTATTATGAGGAGACACCCATGGTGGCTATGATTTCTTCCTTCCTTCCTTCCTTCCTTCCTTCCTTCCTTCCTTCCTTTCTTCCTTCCTTCCTTCCTTTCTTCCAGAAGGTGTTCTCTATCATATCCTCATGGTTATCCAGAAAGACCACCCCCAAGTGGCTGCCCTGACACCAGGCTCACACCCATCTCTTGAGCCTTGCCTAGGCCAGACTCCTCAGCAAGGTGAGCTGCCTCAGGAACATCATGCAGGACTCATTAGGGCCTGGGGACAGTTTCCTCTCAGGGGACCATCTATGAACTAAAGATTATCATTCAAAAGCTTCCAGAACAGTGAAGGCACTCTGAGGAGAGCTGTCCCTCTCGCTCAGAACAGCTGGTGAGTTTCAGGAAATGCAATTGCGTTCCGTTCACACATGGCGCACGGGCAGAAACCCGATTAATTTTAGCATTTTATCCGGTTCCAGTATGGCTCCTCTTGGTACTGGGGACAGAAATAGAGCAAGTATAGCTCAGACTCACAAAGGGCTTTGCACCCCTTACTGGGTCATGGATTCCAAGACATGCAGCCTTGTACAGCTTGTCCCACAGGTAAATATGCTTAGAAAAGGGAGGTGGCCTACAAAAGGTGGCCTAGTCTGAGGACTTCAGCCATGACAACAGGGCTGCACTGCCTACTTGGTCCCCAAAGCATTAAGCCTGCTTAAGAGTGACCGGTCTTGTGCTGGTCTTGTGCAGGTAATCCTAGCTGCCAGGGAGTTGGTGAATGCAATAGCCATGTCCTGTGTACTTCTACCGTCTGTCTCCTACATTCTCTCTCCTCCTCTGAGCCTCCGTGGCAGGGTTGATAAAGATGTCCTAATTAGGACTGAACACTCAGTTGCTTCTTCTCAGAGCTGTGACCAACGTTCAGTGTTTGCACTGATTGCAGCCACCTAAACTGAAGCTTCTCCGACTAAGGTTGAGAGAGGCCCACGTGTCTGGGCATAGCATAAATATTTAGAAGGGATTTGAGAATATGACTGTTTACTACAACGGCAGTAACAGGTCCCATCTGAGGTCCTGGTACACCCCCCCCCCAACTATGGGCATGAGATAAACACCAGATCGAGCTAACTAAAAAATTGAAGCATAGATGGGGAAAAGTTCTCACGCCCCTGCTCCTCACAGGCTCCTGGCGACCAGGGATTCTGTCCATCTCCATTTCCAGAAGGCCTGTGGTCAGAATCACTATGCAGCATCTATCTCTGGTTAAACGATGTGCGCATGTGGTTCTCACGTGCCTGCTCATGGCTTCTACTGCTCAATATTACTCCATTCTCTGGAGGTGGGGGGAATATAGTTGATTGATCCTTATACTTAATAGCTTGTCTGTTCTTAGTGTCCACAATCATGGGTTTCTGGGAACATTTCTGTGTGGGCTTCACCCTAGACACAAGTGCTCACCTCCTTTGGGAGAAACACCTATGAGCGTGATGGCTGGGTTGCATGGTAAAATTGTTTAGTTTTACAAGCTCCCCAGTCTCTTTCCAAGTGATTAGGCCATGCTGAGTCCCTCACCCGCAGTGCGTACCATGTCCTCGTCATCCTCAGTGTCTCTGCCCCCGACTCAGTCCATCCTCATAGCTGTGCTTCATGCATCTTTCAAAGGGGATTCGCTGGTTGGTAATTGGTGTCTAACTCGCACTATGTGATGTTCAACCCAGTTCTTAGCATTCTCCACGACCCAGGGAGTCCAGAGAAAGGGTGCCTGAGTGGCACTCAGGGAACTTCCTGGAGGGCTAGTGCCAAGGCATGCTTGCATTTCTGTTTGATGTTGCAGACTCCCCTACATGCAAGTCGCACAGGGAGTCTGAAAGCCAGGCCTGTGCTGGAATGGTCCCTGTACTCTGTGTTCAAGGAGCTGTTGCTGAAACACCCTGCACCCTGGTTTTATATCTCCCTTTTTGCATCCTCTTCTAATCCTGCATTTTCTTCCCAGGTTTATACTGAAGCAGATGAAGATGGGCACCTCAGCATGGCTCAGGAAGTGACCCGCCACTGGGATTGACAGGGACTGGCACATGCCTTGGGAGGAGTTAGAACTAGAACACTCGTAGAGACCTGGGGTAGAAGCTAGGCAGGGAGAGCTAAGCCTGACTGCCCTCCAGTGCTCCCTAGGTGCCCAGGGTCCATGGCTTCCTGTCTTCCTCTCACCAAACCTCTGACGCTAATAGCCTCACATACACCTATTCCATTCCATTTTAAGGTATTTGTTTTTCTATGAGAAACTAGTGAAATTCTTTTTCTGAAAAATGAGACTAGCTGCAGTGATTTAGCGCTTTGGTGGTGGCTGGACATCGTCTCTTAAAAAATCAGTAAAGAGGAGGGAGTCTGCTCTAAGTAGGGGCATGGCCTGCTTTGTAATGGAACCCCAGGGCCAGTGAGGATCCTGCCCCCCACACTGCTCCTCCCTACTACCCTCTGCTTGATCTGTGAATACAAACCCCTACTTCCTCCCTACCTGAACATGACTCAGACACCTCTGCTAGACTCTGTACCTGGGTTCTAGTTGAATTTGTCTTGATTTCTACCTGGAAGCCCATCTCCCTAGGCCTTGGCCATGCTCAGACCTCTGACCTCCCCTACAGCTGCTCATGTGATGGTCCACGCCGGCGGCTAACTGTGTCTGAATGGCTGACCAGAGTTAGCCAGTGTCCTCCTTCCTTGTCTTATCGTTGTGATAGCATGCCCGACAGGAACAACCTGAGAAGGAAAGGGCTTGTCTGGGCTCACAGTTTGAGAGGACAGCCCATCGCGGTGGGCAAGGAAGGCATGGCAGCAGCAGTGGGGGCTGCTGGTCACAGAGCCTCCGCAGTCTCGGGAAGTGGGCCCCAGAAGAAGAGAGAGACAAAGGTGGGATGGGGCGGGTGCTGGTGTTCTGCTCACTCTCCCCTCATCTCACGGCAGGTGCTGGTGTATGCGTCCAGGAGGCTCTTGCATCCTCAGGTAAACATCTCTGGTAGTGTCCTCTTAGGCATACCCACCTCCACCCTGAAGTGTGTTTCCATGGTGATTTTAAACCCTGACGATGGGTGATGAAGATGGCCCATGACGGCAGGATTATCCGAGAGGAGGTCATTGAGCACAGAGTATGAGAGCCATTGGTTGCTGTTTTAAGGCCTCATCTTTCCTCAAGCATCCTTCAGTGGATGTCTTTTCGGTGACTCACCATTCAGCTTCCTCCCCAAATGTTCCATTTCCTGCTCTATTTGAAGGTCTCATGGTCTCTAACTGGGGTTCCTCACCGCATCCTCTGCTGAGGGTTTTGCTCTCCTTCCAGGTCTTACTCTGTCACGGAGCTATGCAAACCCAGGAGATAGAGTCACCCTGCAGTATGCAGTGAGTCTTGGACTGAAGGTCCAGTTCAGCTGTCACTTCAGAAAAGTGACTGATGCTCTAAAGTGGGGCACTCATCAGCAACCTTCCCTCCTCCCGCTGTCCCCACTAAACCTAAGCCCCAAGCCAGCAAAGTTAAGTTCTGGACAGATCCCTTGTCCCTAGCCTTGTGGCTCCCCTGCCATCTGTTATCTCAAACGTGGGCTCCTTCACGTGCAATTTGAGCCTGGGTTCAATCCGGCTTCATGAGTGTCTGGGTGACTCTGAGAATCTGTTTACACCAAAACAAGACAGAGAAGCTTCTGAGGAAGTCCACCAATCGTGCCCTTTTCCACTAGCACTGGTATTAACTACTTTCTTGTGGCTGTCACCAAATATCTGGCGATAAGCAGCTGTAGGGTAACTTTGGCTCATGGCATGAGGGTATAGGTCATCGCTGTGGGGAAAGACATAATGATAGGAACGGCAGTAGGACCATGGAGCTTTTTGGTGGATTATAAATCAGAGACCCAGCAGGAAGTAGAGGTGGGCTATAAGCCTTAAGGCCCACCCCCAGCCATCTACTTCCTCCAGAATGAAGATTCCACAACCTCTCTAAACAGTATCTAAACAGTATCAGCAGCTGGGTACCACGTATACACAAACCCGGAGGAAACATCACATTAAACCTACAGCAGCGCTTGTGGGCAGCCACACCCCTGGAGGACTGTCCCTAAGTTATTCTCCTTCCTCTAACTTTGCAGAGGAGAAAATTGATCAGGCATTGGTGTCTGGAACCCTGCAAGCTTGTTCTAAAGCAGGTGTTTTATAACCCGGGAAAGTGAAGTATTTCTCATTGTAGATAAATAATTTATACATTGAGCAAACAAACCAGAAGAGGGGCACTTAATCACATTTAATATACAGTCCCGGGAGGGAAACTTGGAATGTGTTTTCTGATGAAGCCCATCATAGGAAAGTTTTGGGAAGCCATGGCATTCCTTATGTAGGAGATAACCTGTCTCTAAGAAGGTGTGCTTGGTCCCTCTGTCTCTCTCCATCAGGGCATATGTGTGTATAGATAGATTGCCAACCCAGACAGCCAGCCCAGCTAGTACAAGCTGACACATTGAACCATCAAGTTAGACAACCTCCCTGTGCGGAGCAAGTGGAGGGGTGGCTTTTTATGGGAATCAGAGGGATCCCCAGGGAGACCAACAAGTTGTTGCCTTGCTGCGGCTCGCTGGTCAGTAGGTTTGCAACCTGCCTGCTCTCAGCTAGCCAGTGAGGTCTGGCTCTTTCCATGGAGTCTGCAGATGGGTCCTTGTGCAGACTTGGCATCTTCATGGTAGACAGTAGACAGTGGTAATGCCTCCTGGTGCAGAAGTCAGGCATCAGGCCCCAGCCTGCCTGGCATTGTCTTGCCTGGAGACTACCACTTCTCTGGCTGCAGCTCTTCATTTGTTAAGTCAGCAGGCTAGCGGGGCCTCCTCCTCACCTGGGCTTTGATTCTGGCTTCTCTCTGATGTGATCAACAGCCTGCTCCTCAGCATGAGGTCTGGGCAGAGAGGACCTGGGTAATTGACAGCCTTTGCCCTCTGCAGCCTGGGAGGATCCAGCCTGAGAGGCCCTGCTCAAGGGGTAGGGAGCCTAATGATGTGGTGCTGGGGAGGGCACCTGAAGGACAGAGGGCATCCTTTCCGGCAGTGCTGGGACAAGGGCACACAGCGTCACACCAGGCCATGTATCTATCTTTATCAAAGAGTGGGCACAGCAGCCAATTATAGCTAGACATGGCTGGGAGCTAAAAGCTGCAGCTGAATTTTTCTGTCCAGCGGAGCATGGCAGACATTGAGGCCTGGAGAAGGGGCTCTGAGCAGGAACATGCCTCGGGGCCTGCAGCAGCCGGTCATGCCTCTGGAAGCATAGCAAACACAGCAGCCTGAAGGCTTGGCCAGAAAGATAGTATCTTCCAGGAAACCCCAGATCCACCCCCAAACATCAGAAGGCAGTGGGAGTGCTCAGGCCAGCAGCAGCACTCCATACCTGCCTCTGAGTATGCATGCCTAGGGACAAAGGTGAGCTGGTTAGTACTCCATGCTCCCAATCAGCCCCTATCTGAGATGTTGCAAGAAGCACATGCCTGATGCTTCTTGGAGCCCCTGGAACAGACAAGAGTAAGTGATATAAGCCAGACACAGAGGGGGATACAGATCATCTCCTGCTGTTTGAACTTGGGAGGGACTGAACTCTCAGAAGCGGAAAGTAGAGCAGGGGGCTCCTAGAGGCTTAGGGAGGAGGGGTGGGCCGAAGGAGGAGAGTCTGGAGATCTGAAACACAGCATGTTGGCTGCAATTGATGGTCATGCATTACATGTGGAATAGAGTTGAACTCTTCTTATTACAGGAAATTGATAAGTATGTACACTAGTCAGCTTTCTATTACTATGACAAAATGCTGGAGATAATCAACTTAGAAAGAGGATGGGTTTGTTCCGACTCACGTGCCAGAAGTTCTGTGTAGTTAGTTCATGGTTGGTTGGATCCATCACTTTGGGACCTGTCGTGACACAACATTACCCAAACTTCAGGTTGAATAGAATCACTCACTCATGGCTAGGGAGTGAAGGAGAAATAAGCTGGAATCCAACACTCCCTTTGAGACTGTGACCCCAATATCCTAAGGACGTCACACCAGGCCCTGTGCCCAGTGGATCCAACCCCTCCCAGTAACACTGTCCTAGGGAACAAAGTGTGGGCACCTGGCCTCTGGGGGCCCATCCCCACCCACAGGATGTAAGGTGATTGGTGTGTTAACTAGCTTGATTCGTCCCTTCCATGATGTATGTATATGCTGAAGCAAATTCATATCCCATACTTATGTGTAATGAAATACATAAGAGCACCAGGAAAGACAGATGAAAGCCCTGCCCTCTGGTAGAAACCTGGAAAACAAGCAGAATAAGAAAGCCCCGGATGACTGTTTCGCCAGATTTTGAAAGGGGAGGTGGTTTAGCTTTCATTACATGCCACTGTCCACCCCTGTGGACACACAGGTCTTTCTCTTTCCAGCCCCGTGGACACATTGGTCTTTCTCTGTCCTGGTGATACCTCTTCCCGGTGGTTTCTCATATCCTCAGCACTTGGTATCTATATATCTATATACCAGTGATTCTTGGCTTTCTGTTTCCAGGTATCACATCCCAAACACACACACACACACACACACACACACACACACACACACACCATGGCAAGCCCACTGCACATTCCGCAGGCATCTCTAGCTTATTCTATGGTGGAGCTCTTGGTATCTACCCTAAACTGTCGGGCAGCACCTACCTAGTCAATGTCTCTCGTCTTTCCAGTTCTTGGCCCCAACCGAGGCCCAATCAATTTCTTCCTCTCTGTCACACTTCATGTAGTCTCTCTGGAAACATCCGAAGCCTGACCTGTACCCTCATCCCTGTGACTGGCCCAAGCCACCCTTAGTGATTCTTTTGTTGTTATGACAGGCATCCTAACCACTCTTGCCACTTAATCCTCCCATCTAATCTCAATACAAGGGTCACTGGGATCTTAGAGCCTCATGGGATACACTGCCTCCTCCCACACCTTCCTCTAGTCTTCTCAATCAATTTCACAAAGGTCTAAGCAGTCTACCCCAAAACACTCCCCCACAGTCTCTCTTCCTCTCATTCCTTCTTGCTCCACCTTGGTTTTTTTTTCCATTTTTTCTTTTTTTGTTTTGTTTTGTTTTTGTCTTTTTTTTTTTTTTTTTGGTTTTTCGAGACAGGGTTTCCCTGTAGTTTCTAGAGCCTGTCCTGGAACTAGCTCTTGTAGACCAGGCTGGCCTCGAACTCAGAGATTCGCCTGTCTCTGCCTCCCGAGTGCTGGGATTAAAGGCGTGCGCCACCACCGCCCGGCTGTTTTTGTCTTCTTATACTTCTGGCATGTTCTGCCTCAGGAGCTTTGTACCTACCATCCCTACTGTCCCAATGGCTCACTTCTTGTCAAAGTGCCACCTTCTCCATCTGGTCCTCCCTGATATTCTTCTCTAAACCATTCTCCAAGACATCCTACACAGCCAAAGCACCACTGGCCCATCTTTCTGTAGTTTGATAGGCATCTCTCTCTCTCTCTCCTTGGCTGTAAGCTACACAGGACAGGGAAGCTTGCCTGTCATGAGCCTCCAACCTCGATTAGTATGCAACTCAGAGAATATGGTCTGTGCACAAATGCTGGGTAGATAATATTATGGCAACTCCTTTCAGCCTCCTGCAGGGCCTGGATCCTGGTGTTGGGTCATCCAAGGAGACCAGCCTGGGCATTTCTGTGTGAGTCAAGTCTACCTTGCTGTTAGCCTAGTCATTCTGGCTAGCCTGGGCTCAGGATCTTGAGCTACACACGTTGTATCTGAGAGAAAAGATGAGCCTTTTGTGGGTTGGGCCCCAGTCATCGGCAAGAGGCAAGAGCCAAAAAGCCATCCACTCTCCTACGTTCTGACAAATTCCAACCCAGGAAATGGGAGCACATGCCTAGGCCTTCGAGCCATCCTTTGGGAGCCATGAAGCTCTGCATTGCTTATCCACTGAGCATGCTCACAGATGCCTCCTGTAGCTCCCTGAAGCCTCTGGGTAGTGAAGGGTCCCTGTTGTTATCTGGTACCAGGATCTCTAGACCTCAACAGATTTCTAAGTAGCTGCCTGCTCCCATGCACCCCACAGCCCCATTTTTCTACTTCATCTCCTCTTCCACAGTTCTTTCTTCTACATACCCTCCCATCAGGAAAATAGTATCTTGAGGCTTTGGTGGATGTGCTGGGGGATTCAGAGTCTTCTGGGCATGTGAATGGCTTTGTGGCTTTATCCCTTGCCTTCTTCACCCAGAATCAAGGCTAATTAAATACCAATTGTGTTGTAAAACACTCTCAGGATCGCTCTGATGTTAAGTATTTATCAGGTCTTTTTAAACCTCTCTTGAGTGGCAGTACAATGAATAATTTGCCTAGAGAGGCCCCGTTTTGCAGCCTCTGAACCCAGTTCTGACTTCTTTGTAAAAGGTTTGGTGAGCACTTGGGGAGGCTGAAGCTTGTGACTGTCCAGCAGTGCTGAGCTAGAGAGCCTGGAGGGACACCCACTGGCCTGCAGGGTCTGAGAGAACAGAGTAGGGCAAGCAGGGCCAGTAACAGCCTCTGTCACTTTCCTTGTGGCTATCTCAAAGGGTTTGGACTTGTGTACAATAAGAATGGGGATAAACATGACATAAATCAGCACTTCTATTGGTAGAGCCTTGATAAATCAGTCTGGGCACAGATGGAGGATGGCTTGGCCCCCACTAAGGCTAACATATGGACTTGCTCACTGCCAGCCCACATTTCGAGGAGAATATTTAATAGTTTAGAGGAAATGTATTGCTTTAATATGACTTGCCTGGGGAAGCCATTTCAGAGAGATGCAAAATGCTAATCCCTCCCCTGGTTTCCATTGTATGACCGATGTGGCCCTGAGAAGGGATGGGTCCCAGGTGAGCTGTGGGGTATGACTGGGAAGTATCCATCTGTCTTCAGCAGCCAGACTCAGTGCTCCTCAGGTGGGAGGGAGGCACTCTGAACATACTGCACTCACACGGCCCGGTGGAGTTCTGGGGACTGCTCAGTGGAAACCTCTGGCCAACAGGTAGATGGGAGAAGTGGGGGGCTCAGGCTACTGTAGGTCTGAGCAGAACCCCTTGGGGTCTACCCCTTGCCTAGACCATGTCGAATACTCAGCCCTGTGGGAGTAGGGAGGGACCAGGAAGGGATGAAGGTGGGGGTGGAGTCTGGGTTGATAAGAAGTGGTGACAAAGGTGAGAGGTGTGTGTATGTGTGTGTGTGGGGGGGTGGGTAAGCAGGAGTGTCTGCTTGAAGAGGCGTGCCCTTTCATAGGGCAGAATACCTGACTTAAAATTTTCAATGTTTCATTGATAAAGCTGGTAGGCAAAAGCACTCTATCTAGCCATCTATGAGCATGGCTATTTACCTTGGTGCAAAATTCCATACATTTCACAAGGCACCATGATGGTCAGCTTTAACTGTCAACTTTTTCACACTCTGGAATTGCCTAGGAAGAGCATCTCCTTTAGGGATTGCCTGGATCAGGTTGGCCAGTGAGCGTGTCTGAAGGGGGTTGGGATATGTCTGAGAGATGGGAATATGTCTGTGGGGAATTGGGGTATGTCTTATGGGGGTTGGGATATGTCTGTGGGGGATATGGATATGTCTGAGGGGGAATGGAATATGTCTTATGGGGGTTGGGATATGTCTGTTGGGGATTGGGATATGTCTGTGGGGATTGGGATATGTCTGTGGGGATTGGGATATGTCTGTGGGGATTGGGATATGTCTGTGGGGATTGGGATATGTCTGTGGGGATTGGGATATGTCACTGTTGTGTTTCCAGCACCTTTTGTGTCTTTTCTCACAACTGCTCCGTTGTATGTGGAAGGTTCTGTCGTGTGAGGCACCTTTGAAACCATCATGTTCTGTTGTTGGTTGAACTTTGTGTCTCCAAGACCAAGATGCTGTAGTCACAAGCCCCAGGGTACCATAATATGAGGCTGATCCTCATATTATGACAATCCTTGGAGATTGTTCAAGGGACGGTTTGTGATTAACAATCAATGAGTGATTTGTGCTTTGTCATTAGGGTGTGGGCTCTTGGGAACAGGTATAGGGTTTGAGGCTGTGAGATGAGAGGTGTCCCAGATTCTGGAGAGCATCTCAGGTAGGACCACCTTCTCAGGGACCTCAGGCTGTTCCTGACAGTAGTGACTCTTCTCAAGAGCGAGGCCACAAGCCCATAGCTCTGGGCTCCTTGGTTGAGTAGCCAACCATCCTCATGAGAACCTGATGGATATCTGTGAGTGAGTATCTACCACTCTGGAGGGACCTGTAGGGTGTTGACCAAATAAGAACCCTCCTCAGAAGATGCCTGTGTCCTCTGTGGCCACAATCATCAAGCATAGCAGACAAATGGCCAAGACTGAGGCTTCTGAGTGCTGGGCTGTAAACCTTGCAGGTGGGAGAGGGTCCTTCCTGGCAGGGGCTGATGGACCTTAATGTTCTATGGCGTGTGGCTATATCAATCCCATTTCTGCCTTCATTTTCACAGATTTTCTCCTGTGTGTCTTTCCTCAATCATCTTGGGTTGGGTTCTTATCTCAGTCAGTGTGAGTTCATCTTTATTTCACTAGTGACATCCGCAAAGACTCCATTTCCAAATGAGGTCATACCTGCTCTGGGGCTTAGAACTGTAGCATCTTGGTTTTGGAAGAACAGAATTTGACCCATGACATAAAGATGAGAGCTTTCCCTGGTCCTAAGACATATTCACCTGAGAATAAGTGAATGCTCTCTGAGTGGCTTCCAAGATGCATAAAAACCCAAGTCCCTGTGACATTTAACTTTGATTAGATCTGGGACCAACTAAGAGACATTCCTCTCAGTGGGTCTGTGGAAGTATTTCTAGGAAGGATTAACTGAAGGGAGATTACCCTCAGCAGAGTGGATGTCAGTGGTCCAGCTATAAAGAGGAGAAAGTAAAAACGGTGCTATCTGCCCACCTTCATTCTTTCTGGTGAAAGTATTTTCTCTTTCTTTTCCTCTTCCTCTACCTCCTCCTCTTACTTCTCCTCCTTGGCTGCTACCAATGATGAGGATTCCTCCATGGTCATCAGAACCCCAACTTCTTTGCTCTTCCAATGTGGGCGGAAAGCCAATGACTCTCCAGGAATCCCCTCAGATTAGGACTGCTGAGGAGGCACCCAGCCTCACGGACTGAGGAGCTACCAGGGTCATGGCCTCTCTAGTGTTCAGGTGGCCATGATTGTACCACCCAGACCCTATCAATCCAATCTAACAACTCCCCTTTTCTGACCAACAGTCATCCTGTCAGTTAGGGTTCTCCCTTAGGGCCTCCTTGGTCATCTCATGTGGAGTCTCCCTTCTCCTCGGGGGTCATTGACCACCAGTCCACAAGGGAAATGGGGACAGAAATAGCAAACCGGGTTCAAAAAAACTGAGCACAATAGAAGGAGCTGCCAGGAGTCAGCTTTAGTGAGGCAGCTCAGTTTATTGATGCAACAGGGCCGGCTTTTATAGCCCAAGTCAGTGGGGAGGGACCTAGTCTGCATATGCGGACCTGATTGAAGACAGGCAAACATGGATGGCATGAGGAGCCAGTTCAAACACCAGAGCACTGGCAACACTGGGTAGAAAGAGGGGAGTTATGTGCTGAGTCATACAGGGATTGTAGGGAGCTTTGTACATAGTCATCTTCCAAATAAGGTCAGGATCTGGGCCTAAAGACTATCCGTACATGGTGAATTGCAACCTTAAATGCAGGGTACTCCAACACTCTCAAGTAGACATGAGAAATGTGTCTACTGTATTGGGGTTGTTTCCTATTCTTAGAGGCAATTCAAGTTTCTCCATGTTGTCATCGGTTATTTAGGAACAACATTTTAGTGAGTGAATTCTATCCTGTGAAGTAGAAGACAACCTACAGCTGACCCTTCCCTGATGGTTGGACATGGGGATCAGGTCATCAGATTGGGAAGAGAGGCAGCCCCAGGGCTCCCACCTCACTTTGCCACTTGGAGGAGACGGACCTCCTCCTTGCTTGAGTGTGCAAAGGGTTGGTTGGCTTACTCTGTCCGTCGCTGCAGGAGCAGGTCCTCAGAGAGTGTGGCTACCTTGTGCTATACACATCCCCAGGAAGAATTATTTTGACCAGAGATGCAGGGGAGAGGGGGAGAAATAGATGATGGAACTGGTGCTGAAGAGATGAGATGAAGAAGAAGTCCCCAACGGGGCTAGGGAGCAAGAGGGGAGGCCCTGGGACCAAATAGAACAGTCTGGAAAACGAGAGGAGGCCTGTGGGGAAAAGGAAGTTCGCAGGCTTGTAGTGATATTTCACTTGTATTTTAATAAATAAAGCTTGCCTGAAGATTGGAGAGTAAAACAACTCCACTGGTCAGCCTTACAGACTAGGCAGTGGTGGCACACACTCAGTAGCCACACTAGTGTGCCATAGAAACCAGGACGTGCACGCCTTTGATCCCAGCCCTAGAGAGGAATATATTCAAAGACAGGAGGAGACAGCTCTCAGACACAGCCTCATTCTGAGATTCCTGGAGGCAGGATCGCCATTTCAGACTGAGAAAGAGGTAAGAGCCAGTAGCTAGCTGTTTTGTTTTTCTGACCTTTAGGCTGAACCCCAGTTTCTGTCTCTGGGTTTTTATTAATTGTGCTACACAGGCTAAGGTGCAGACACTGGTGACTATCATATCCAAGCAGGGTGGAGTCAGAAGGGTCTCGTTACAGTGACAGCATGGGTCACTCCATCGAGGAGAGCCCATTGCCTCACGGCCCTGGGTCTCCAAGATAACCACCTCGGAGGCCCCAGCATCTCCTTCTTTTTCATTCTTATGTCTTGACCTAAAACCACAGGGCTGGGAGTGACCCCCAACAACAGCTCCCAGCCCCGCTCCGTGCCTCTTCCTGGCTATCCTGCGGTACTGAAGGGTATCTTGACTGCATAGCGAACACACATCAGAGGGACTTGGCTGTCAGGTATGACAGCAGGGTGCTGAGGCAGCCAGACTGTCTCTGAGGACATCTGGAGGAGTGTTGCAAATGTCATGACAGGGCTCTCCTTGGAGCCTGGCGGCTCCTTGTTGGGGCTCTAGCTGCAAGCACCTCGGGGAGGCATCTGGGGTGGTCATGTCAGTCTGACCCTACAAGCTGCAGTGCTGCCCTAAAACACTGTCATTCCTTCCTGACGTAAACACAATCTGTTCTCCAGAAGCTTCACCATAAGCGATACTGCTTCCCAAATGGAGTCCAGCATGATCCTGAATCCATGCCTTGCCTTTCTTAGCTTATTTCTGAGGCTACCCTAAAACACAGGGCAGAGAGAAGCCTGTAGGGAGGCCTCAGTCAGCCGCATATACATAGTCTAACTCTGTCTAGCATGTTTTCTGCCATGTCCCATTCCCATAGCTGCTCCAGCCTTGCTCCCCTGGAGTTGATGATGGTGATGCACATGGTCCCTGCAGACATGGGAGCTCAGGGCTGTATCTCCCTCAATCCATGTACATGGAACATAAGGTCATATAAACCAAGCCCCTTCTGTGTGCCCTCAGTGAAGCAGAGAGGCTCAGAGATGTCGAGCCTGTGCCTGGAGATCACATAGGGAGAAACTGTATGAAAGGGCAAAGGCAGAGGTGTTTACTCCTACAATTAGGCCCATGCGTCCTTAACACATGTCCAAAGGAGCATCCACCCAGGGGTTCAGCTTCCTGGAGAAGCTTTGAAAGTTTTACAAGGAGAGCACAGAAGCCCTGGGAACATTCTCTCGACTGCTTGCTATGCTGCCCGCACTATCCATTTTCTTCATTAAGCCTTAGCCTATTAATAACCAGCCATTTGTCTTAATTCAATAAAAAGATGATTGATCACATTTGTGAGGGTTTCATCGAGTCCCTGAAGGTGATGAATGGCCTGCAGCCAGGGAGCCCGAGAGAAACTGTGTCGTCGCTTTGCTGCACAAGATGCTGCCTGTCTGTTTCCCTGAGCACTTTAAAGATGCGCGGAGGACATCCCTAAGAAGCAGATGCGGAGCAGGGCTTCTCACAGGCTATAGGTGCCATGCTCTAGGCCCCAGGGTTAGAGGCTGAACTTTGCTCCATCTGCATGGAAGGAAGCTGTGTTTTATTCCCCTGCACTCCACTAAAGAGGCACCCCAGGTCCAGCAAGGGAGAGCTGGCCACCACTGTGTGGCATGCGGGCTTCCTGCCCCGAGTGGTGACCTGAACAGCTCCCTTACCACAGTGGTAGGAAGGCAGGTTGTTGGTGGCTGACTCTGTAGAGAAATAAATGTTCATTGTGTACCAGCTGCCCGGTCTGTGCCGGTCTGTTATGTAAGCGGAAAGAGCATGGAACATACCATTCCTCAAACCCTTGATAGACACGTGCTCTGTAGATCCCAGCAGTAATCCATGCACCCCAATCTCCACTAAAGAGGCCTCCCAGGTCCAGCTAGGGAGAGCTGGCCACCACTGTGAAGGGTGCATCCTTCCCACCCTGAGAATGGAGTGGGACACAGTGCCCGCAGCAGAGCAGGCAAGGCAGACCATCTTCTCCAGGTTCCTGGGGTCCCCCATGTGAGTCATACTGAGAGGGGACATTAGGCACTGGCCTCCTTTGAAACATCACTGAGAGAGACTGCATTATTGGGTCTCTTATTTGAGACAATATCTCATAACCCCAGAAAAGAGTTCTGATCAATAGGATGTGAGGATGGCGAGAGCCTGTTACCGGGAAAGAAACACATTATTAGGGAGATTAAAGGATAATAAGGCTGCTAGGGAAGCGAGGGTGGGCGGAGTGCCCCGGAACCCTTCTGGTCGATGTCTGTACGCTGGGTGGCTTCTCTGCCTCTGACTGGATCACGTGGTTAAGTGGATTCTCTTTTATGTACCTTCCCTTCCCTTTTCTGTCTCCAAGGTTGAAATCAAGAATATTTGTCATGAGCATACAAACTTCTAGAACCTGTGTAGCGTCTGATCCCTTATGTTTTCACTTGGGCCACAGGTATTTGGGGACACTTCCTGCCCTCTGGAGCTCCATGCAGAGGACACATGGGTGAGCCACTCACCTGGTAGTATTGCCTAACACTGTTGTCTAACATTGCAGAGCATCTGACCAGCTACTGCCTCTTGGTTCTTTTGTTCAGTGGGAAACCAGAATTCTGTAATGGACCTGTCAGATTCCTGTCAGTCACAGGTCTTTGCTCCTGAAGGAGGAGGGGGCAAAATGCAGGTGAGGCCCAGGGTGATAGAAGCTTCTAGATGTTGGAGTCTCCCTAGACCATCTCTTCCCAGTCTCCTGCATGCGGCTCTCCTGAGATGATGAAGTGGGTGGTGATTGCTACTGGTCAGGAAGAAAGGAAACCTCAGAGATCCTGCAGGTGTTTGCAAAAGGGAAGAGGATGCACGCCATGAGGTCATACAGGGGAATGGAGTCATGGAGAGGGGAGAAAATTCAAAACCATTAGATAGCCCTTGGTCAGACCAGTTAAGCAACACTCTGCCTAGATGTGGCAGCTACGTGCAAACTCTAGCCCAGTGGTTCTCAACCTTCCTAATGCTGCGACCCTTTAATATAGTTTCTCATGTTGTGGTGACCCCCCAACCATAAAATTCCATTACTGCTTCATTTTTGCTATTTTGCTACTGCAATTTTGCTACTGTTATGAAGCATTATGTAAATATCTACGTTTTCCGATGATCTTAGAAGACCCCTTTGAAAAGGTCATTTGACCCCCAAGGGAAAAACACTGCTTTGGACCATGATCCCATTCTCTGGATTGGTCATTGAAAGGGAAGGTTGAATAGTGCTGGCTGCTTTGTGTATCCACAGATAGAGTCCCATGTTTGTTAAATACCTCTCGCCTGAAGAGCTCACAAGCAGGAGCACGTGCCAACAGTTTCCTTTGTCCATGGCACTTTACAACTGAAGCAAACGGAAACCGTGGGGAAGGATTGAGAGGTCGTCAGGACAGTGGCTTCCCAAGTGTGCCCAGGTTAGCTCCTTCCTGAGCCCTGTGAGTGTGTCACCTTCGCTCAGCCTGTGCAGATGTGATGGAGTGAGCCACCGAGATGGGTGGGACTTCTCCGGACTTGCACTTCCTAAGTAGGTCAGCGGGAAATGTGGGGCAAAGGTCAGAGAGATAGTACCCCAATGGCCTTGAAGATGGATAGAAGGTCCCATCAAGGAACATAAGCACTTCTAGAAGCCTGGAAGCATAAGGAAGTATGTCCTCAGCTCCTAGACCACCTAAGAGGCCACACAGCCCTGGGGACAACTTGATTTCAGTCCATTCTAGGCCTAGAAAACTGAAATATTATCACTTTACTTCATGGCTTGTCAATGGCTTGCACCTAAGTGTATCACTTGTCACAGCTTCTGGAAACAATTGAGGTAGACTGTTAAACCTGGATCCATGGCTGTCGCTGCTCTCCAGGCATGGTGGTGGGCTTACTGCCTCCTGCCCATCTTGTGGGAGATGGAAAGTCATGCTGATCTTCAGAGAAGGGGGAACTAGGGACTTTGGGCTGACAGCCACCTCCTGAAATAAGGGTGTATAGTGGAACCCACTATTGCTCTGCTCAGAGCGAGGCCAGGATACTCAGATCTTCTAATTATCAGAGGGCTTTATGAAGTCTCTCCCATCCCCTAGTCTGATTACAGACAGAAGCTTCAGACTGGGTTCAGAGAATGGGAATTGCTTATTCAGACCAATGAATAGACAATGGAGAGTCAGGGCCCAGAGATTTTGATTCCAAGGACTTCTCTAGGCACCAGAAAGCGAAGGACCAAGCATCCCAGGAGAGGGAAAGAACAGGGAATTCAGGTCTAAGAGCCCTGAAGACTAGGAATTTTGGGTCACACATCAGACAAGAAGTGATTTGTAGGAAGACATTTGTAGGAAGTGATTTGTAGGACCCCCAGATGCATGGATACCATCAACTAAATGCCTAGGATAGAATGATATCTGAACATGAGAAGCAGATTTCAAGTGAGGTGGGCAAGCATAGGGAATAGCTTAGAAACCTGGGACTCCACTTGGTTTGGGCCATATCCTTCTTCTCATAATGTCCTTGGCAGCAGGAAATCCTTGCCTATATGCACTATGCACATACATCCCTCTTCAAACAATGTATCTAGGAACTTGATACCCACCTAGGACCTGCATTGAGAAGTGGGCATGCTCTACTCTGAAAAATGGAGTAAGTTCCTTCTTCCCTTTACAGCTACTAAACTTTGCATCCTATTTGGTCATATTCCGATTATGCCTAGTATGAGACCAGAAGACTGATTTGGCATGAATTGGTTTGGGGTTGCATTCACACTGTTCTATAGGTAAACTTTTAAGGAGAATTCCCTGTCATTTTACACTTAAGCATAGTTGGGCATGCATATGGTTAAAATCATATGCATAATGGGAAGAGACCTGTGCACTAGACAAGGGGTTTATGTATTCCAAGCCTGTCATTCAAAATAGAGAACTACCCAGACTGTGTCAATAGTATCTCCTCCTTCCTTTAGTCTCCCTGAAAAAAAGCCTGGAGGCAACAACCTGGAGCCCTTGGGTAGTTTTGCCACACGGCCTGCTGTCATTCTTAACAGCATTTTGACCTGTACTGTTGCTTTGCTTTGGTTAAAGTTACCTGGGTTATTATAATGTGTGCGCTTGTTTCATTTTCTTAATTCAGATGTCAACACAAGCACCAGTAACATAGGATGATGGTGACGTCCTCAGAGACACTGAGGCTCCAAGGGAGTAAATGGTCCTGGCTCAGAGCAGTGGCAGGCGGTGGACCTATGGAGATATACTTGTCCTGTGAGGCCACAGCCCACCCTGTGGCTGGCATCAGCCACCTTGGAAAAATAAAAAGAAAGGACAAGCATGGCCGCAGGCTCACAGGCTTCATTCCTGTCTGTGGCTGGCCCGTCTTCTCCCCACTCCTGCTCGGAGCTCCAGGCTCTGGATTTATATGTCACACAGGGCCCACCATACTCCCAGTCCATTCCAGGAGAAGCCTCTTTGAAGGCAAAATAGATTCCAGAATGATCGCTCACTAAGAGACATTTATCAGTGAGATGTCCTCCATAAAACTGAAATATCATAAAATCGTACACACGTGGGCCTGGAGCTGGGCAGGAACCATATTTCAGAGGCGAACATGCGCCGTGCAGAACACTGGTGACTGTGGCTGATAAATTAGACCCTGGTTTACACTGCTACTAGCTTGTTGGAGAGAGTGAAATGGCCCTTCCATCAGCATCCTGGCTCCCAGGAAGGAAGGGACAGTAGCCTCGTCAGCCATCCGTCAAAAGCAAGAGCAGCTGGCACTGAGAAATGCCTGGGTGCCCGGGGAGAGCCCAGTGTGGCTCAGAAGTGGGAGTCAGAAGAGAACTGGCAAGGCACGTTCTGCAGTCCTGCCTCTCGGTCACAGTGGCTGTCCTTCCTAGAGGGTAGAGTCCACTGCATGCGCCTTTGGTGTAGAAATGGCTACAGAACCGCAAGATGCTGCTGCTTGCTGTAGACAGGTAACTTGTAGGTGACCTCTTTGCCCCTCCCTTCCTGCCTTTTGGGGGAGAGCAAATGTCACCTGTTGGAAGTCATTCTGGGTCATCTGGCACCTGCAAGTCATGCTAGTTCTTAGTCTGAATCCAGATGCTCCCTTCCAGATGTGGACAATATCCATAGCCTCTTTTACTCTGGGTTTCACCGAGATTCAAAACCTTCTTCAGGAAGCAGTTAATAAAGACAGAGGGGGCAAGAGCTGACAGGAAGGAGCCAAGAGCACATTTGTGGATGCTCTCTGCTAGTATTTTGTAAGTGACCTGTGTCTGCCCTCCTTGTATCTTTCTGCAGAGACCCTCTGAGTGACACCCATCTTAGAGATTGCTTCACTGATGCTCAAACTCGGTCCTCACTAGGCAGCCAAGTGGGCAAAAGGGCTGGGCTGTGAACCAGGATGGAGAACACAGCCTCGCAGGTGTCTGTGCTTCCTGTTGCTGCCTCAGGTGGATGCTTGCCAGTCACCTGCTTGGTGAGGAGGCTGTGTGGGGGCCTAGGGTGTGAGCACTGGTGCAGCACCTTCTGAGATACTCTCTCATTGCCTCTGAGCAGTTTGATGGCTGTCAATCATGTGCTGATAGGTGAATAAGTGCATTTAGGGCCCTAGAAATAACTGCAGGCTTAGGAGTAGGGCCTTGTTGCTGTGGAGTTCAGGTCCAGAAGCAGGAGGATACTGTGTCCATTGCCTATCTCTGGACCAGCTCTGGGTGAGAAATAGGTACTGGATAAGCACCAACAGAACCTTTTCCAGCCAAGGACCATTTCTGCATTATGTGGGATATGTATGCTTCCCGGCCCTCTGTGTAGCCCTCACTATGGTTCTGATTCCTCCCTGTTGGCTCCTGCTCTGCCAGATGCCCTCTCCTCCCAACCCCTCCCCCATGGCTTCCTGGCATCTACCTTGTCCCCCTGTACAGAAGCTGGGAGCCAACCCCTGGCCAACCTTCATGACTCCTCCTGAAGCAGCTTCAGTGGAGAGGGTGTGGCCCTACTATGTCCTTCAGCCCCCACCAGACACTGCATGATGTCTCTCCTAGTCACACCTAGCTCTCTACCCAGCAAACATCCCATCCTTTGTCTTGGGGTCCCCTGCGGCTGTTAAATTTGGCCCATTTTCTCCTCTCCTCTCCACATCCACAAGGTCAGCTCAACACTTAAGATTGAAGCATCGGGTGTCAGATGCACCTCCCTGGTGTTCTCCAAGCTCTCCAGGTTCTAAGTAGGCAGGTGGTCTAATAACTGCATTGGGATGGAACCTAGAGCCCTGGTAGGTGTCATCAGGGGAATCGGGGTAGCTGATCTTGAAGAGGACAGATCATTGCGGTATATAGTTGAAGATGAGTTCCATTTGTTTATGCTGTGGAACATTTGTTTAATGATGTAAAGATGAGTTGTGTTCTTTTATGTTGCATTTGTTTAACTCTGTGAAGCTGTGTTACTTTGCATGTCTAAAACACCTGATTGGTCTAATAAAGAGCTGAATGGCCAAGAGGGAGGCAGGAGAAAAGATAAGGCAAAGCTGTCAGGCAAAGAGAATAAATAGGAAAAATCTGGGGAGGGAAGATCAGGGAATGAGAAAAGAAAAGAGGACACTGAGGGCCAGCATCTCAGCTACACAGTAAGCCATGGAGTAAGAAGTAAAGAAAGGTATATAGAATAGAGAAAGACAAAAGCTCAGAGTCAAAAGGTAGATGGGATAATTTAAGAACAGCTGGCTAGAAACAAGCCAAACTAAGGCCAGGCATTCATAAGAAAGAATAAGTCTCCATGTGTGTATTTATTTGGGAACTGATGGTGGCCCCCCAAAAGAGTAAAGAGCTAAAAGAACAACAACTACAACAGATGATGTAATCCATACAACTTCTGGAAGCCCCCAAAGTTCTTGGATCCTCAACTGGGTTGTGAGTAGGCTGCACTCCGGGGATGACATTTGGGAGAGGCCACAGTCATTTCCACCTCTCAAGGTTCCAGCTCAGCTCCCCCCATTGTCTGAACACACATTCTCTGCCTCTCCACTGACTCAGCTCTGCCTGTCCATGGGCCACGAGAAGACACCCGACTCTGTGTCCACCTCTATCCAGTTCCATGCAGACCAGCCTTCTGAAGTCAATCCTGACTTTCTGTAGCTGAACATCTGAGCCTTGTGCCTGCCAACCGCTGCACCCTTTGCCAGGGTGACTTCCTGTCTCCCAGTCCCAAGCCCTGCCTTGGGGAGAGCAGGTCTTCAGTTTAGGGAGAGAAAATGACTTGAGTCATTTAGACTCCAATTTCTCCAGGTACTACAAGGCTCTGTTGATCACAGAGAGATGGACAAGAGCACTAGACACATAAAGGGACATATGAGGACTTAACCCCTTAATATTCTACTGGCTACCCTATTAGTAAAGGAGTGAAGATGGAACCCACCCAGAGTGCCCCCAAACTGAGATAGGAAGATGGCCTTTATTCCTATATTCAGGCTATGCCTGAAGCCTGATCTACACTGGAACTCTTTCCATCCCCAGCTTCCCCTTGGCCCTTTCTAGTCATGGGCCCATCTTCTCTTACTTGTCAGCCTGGTGGCTTGGAGGCTGTTACCTGACCCCTCTTGAGTGTATCCCAGCATCTCTTGTCTAGCTAAGTCAGGGTCTAGGAATGACGGACATGGGTACACCTGGATGTGCACCTCACATCCCAACTGCCCTGGAGGTGCCGGCTTATAGTGCTGACTCTGCTGCACTGGAGAGTTATGGGCTGCCAGGGTGTCCTTTGGCAGATCTGCTGTAGAAGAGAGTTCATCTTGGAACCCTCTCTTTGTACATTGTTTTCCAGAATCAGAGGTTCGCCAGCAGGGCTCTTTCTGGTCTGAGACATTGATATGAGTTGTGCCCATGATTTTGGCAGTGCGATGCACTGATTTTTCAGCCCCGATTATAGTATAAACACGGGTATCCTGAAAAATACATATATAGAGACAAGCTGCCAAGTGTGGTGAGTCTCTTCATTCCCCAACATTTATGCAGGCCTGGGTGCCAGGTACGTAGCCCACAATCAGAGCTGAGGCTGGCCCATGCAAGCTGGGGAGGGAGGCACCATCTGCACGCTGGAGTCAGGTGCAAGCAGGTGATAGAGATGGGTTTGATCTTCTAATAGAAGCAGGGGCGGGCCTGACATCTGGTCTCTGGTGAGACGGCCTTGGAGAAGTGGACCTGGGGAATGTCAGGGCTAACCTGGCAGCCCCATAGGCTGGTAGATGTGTGGAATGATGTGTATTTGTGCACAAGGGTGAGCCTTTGTAACTATGTGGGTATGTGTATGTAAGTGTGAGCCTTTGTAAATGCATGTATGTGTACATAAGTATGAGCCTTTGTAAATGTGTGTGTGTGTGTGTGTGTGTGTGTGTGTGTGTGTGTGTGTGTGTGTGTAATATGAAGGTATTGGTGAGCAAATGCATGGCCCTGAGTATGAACTCCTGTGATCTTCTGTGGCCCTATACAGACATGGGTACATGTACCTTTCAGTGGGCTTGTCTGTAGGTGCCATGTGCTCAGAGGGATGGCACTGGCATGTTAGGGACTCTGGGAGAAAGCACTAGAGAGTGCTGTAGCATGTTCAGTGAAAGGAAGTTCAGGTAACGCCACACCCCCCTGCATAAGTGCTCAGAACTGTGTGTGCACACTTCCAATGGAAGAGGGGAAAAGATAGGCATCTACACATTAGCCTGGACTCCAGAAAGCCCCAGATGGGCACAGGGGCTTTCAACCAGGTTTACCCTATGTAGTTCAAGCTATCCTCTCTCTCTTGCCAGAAGATTGGCCCTTCTCTACATCTGCTTTCCAGCCACATGGTCCCCTACCTCCACACTGAGAATAGCCAGCTCTTCCCTAACCATCGTCATGCTAAACCTAGGATCCCCTACATCTGTACTCTACACTGCAAGATGACAAGGGAGGTCTTCTCCAAGGACCTCCTCACTAGCCCAGACCTCCTTGACCCCAGGAATGGAGTCTGCATCCTGTTAGAGTCTTCTGATCTTCCATGAGACAGGATCTTTGCTTGCAGGGTTTGTTCGCCCACTGTTGAGAGGACACGGTCAGCCCGACACTCCTGCCTCTTAGCATGTTGCACAGAGCACTGCTCACTGCAATGGAAGGCCACACTTGGGGACAGATCTGACTCCTCTCACTTCCTTGTGTGTGTGAGGCCTTGGATCTTAAGGTCTTTGTTCTCTTAGGATCTTTGCCATCATGGACAGGAAAGGGCTGCTCATTGGCTGTGCTGGCCTCCTAGGGCCCTGACAAATCTGCCATCACCACTTCTGCAGAAGGAGCTGTGCTGCTCAAGTGTCCTCTCACTGATCACGCTGCAGCATTCTGTAGCCCTTCCTCCTAGATTTCCTACCACGCCAGTGTCACCCACCCATGCCTGGAAGATGACGAGAGCATCTGGCTATGCTTGTGTTGCTGCCGGACTTCAATTTCAAGATGCCCAGCAACCCTTACCTCCTTCTCCGTAGCCCACAACACCTGTGTTGTCCCTGCTGGCCCACCCACAGTGGTCAGTTACTCCAAAGGTGTCCAAAGAAACCATCAAAACCGGCGTCCCAGGAGGTCAGGGTAGCCCATGAGATCTGGAGACTCTGTGGTTAAGACCTGAACAGGGACAACCCTGTGGGGCTGGGTAAGGATTGAGGGCATCTCTCTTGCTGAGTGACAGGTGGGTGGAGCTGAGCTGTCTGTAAGACACTTGTGAGATAACAAGATCGCCACCCATTAAGACACCTTAGACACAAGTACACTAGCTGCTGAGCCCTTAGAAGACTAAAGAGGACATTGGAGAGGGTGAGTGGAGAACACAGCTAGGGGAGGAATGCTAGGGGTGGTCCATGGTGTGAGAGGAGATGAGAGGCGAGAATCCACGAGGACATGTAGGTGACCCCCATAGGCTCATCCTCATTTGCATCCACATCTAGATCCTTGGCGTTATCACACTTGCAGCCACATCCACAACCTCGTCCCTATCCACTCCTTGGTGGACTCTGCCTGTGAGCTGAAATAAGCCCTTTCTCACATAAGCTGCTTTTGCCAGAGTGTTTTATTAAATCAATGGGAAAGGAAGTTAAGACAGTATACTAGTGTGTGTGTGTGTGTGTGTGTGTGTGTGTGTGTGTGTGTGCGTAGGTATTTACTGAAGGCCATGAAGTCCTCATCTTTGGAATGGCAGTATCTCCCAGATGGGCCATTTGGAAGAGGGAACCAAAGCTGTTGGGAGATAACAGTTTCTCCAGCAAAACATAGTAGCCTGTGGTAGTGAGGTGGCAGAACATGGAAGTATGAAGATGCTTGTTTGAAGAGGGTGTGCACATGGTGGTCTGGGAAGAGCATCAGGCCACTGAGGGGTCTGGACCAAGAAAGGATGACATTGTAGGACTTATTTGGGGGACGGTGCTTCTGGTGGTGATATGGGTGAGAGGAGAGATGGCTCAGGGACCAATGGCAGAACCAGAGTCAGGAAACCACTTGGCGCAAGCCAAGGAAGGCATCAAAAAGAACCTGAACTCAGGAGGGCACCCTGGAGAGGAAGGGTGGTGCCCTACTGGCTAGCCCCTAAGGAAGGAGACTTCTCAGAGACTATTTTGGAAGAAAAAGAGCAAGCTCAGTTTTGAGTCTTTCCATTCTTTGCTTGAGGGAAGGAAGCTGTAAAAATTGCAGGCAGGTATGAACCATATCTTGGTAATTTCCAGAGATTACCTGTAATATGATAGGCACATAAAAGATTATAAAAGTGACTGCTTTACATACACAAAATTGGTTACTCACAGAGCTTCATGATGGGAGGGGCACCACCATTCACTGCCACTCCCAGCAATGGGGGATGGGAAGAACGAAGATGCTGGCTCATTGGAACTAGGCTTTGTATATGTACAGCCAGCCCACAACTGCAGAGTGAGGTCTTGGACCTCCAGCTCACTTTGCCTAAGGCTTTATTCTGTCTCATCCTTCTGGGGAGAGCAGTCCAAGACTGACCGTCAACTCAGCATTCATGCTCAACTCCAGATGGAAATCATGCACGGGACCTGGGGAGAAAGAGCTTGCTGCCCAAGCAAGAATCTGAGTTTTGCTTGGCAGTAGCCAGTACCGATTCTAGATGTGTGGTAGCCCAGCCTGCCTGGTTTTCAAGCCTCAGGAGGCAGAGACAGGAAATTCTGAAAACAAGCTGCCTAGAGTGGCCCTGCCTCAATGAATAACACCGAGAGCTGTTGAGAAAGACACTTTATGTCACGCTTTGATTTCCATGTGTGTGTATGCATATTCTTGCATGCCTATGCCCACACAAGTGACAGCATGCATGCACATGCAAAATTAATAATTAAAAAAACTAGAAAAATCATAATTTCATCAGAATGAGGTTAGTTGGGGGCCTAAGCTTAAACACACAGTGTTAGGTCCCATCTAGTTCTCTGAGGAAGCGAAGGGGAAAGCGAGCATGCTCGGAAGGGCTCTCTTTCACTGACCAGGGGCTTAAGAGCTCGGCCTTCAACATAAGAGTAAGCCACGAAGTTAACAATAAGCAGGTGTATAAATGGGACTGTCTAGGAACGTGCGTCCTGGGGAAACCAACTTCTCAAAGGCAGAAAGCACAACTGGGAAATCAGACATTTTCAATCCTGTGTCAAAAGGACACCGACCTGCTCCATGGAGTTCTACGTTCCAGGAAGAGGGATGTACAAATAGGCCAGGAGACAGCTGCTTAATCATCTCTGGTCACGTGGTGACCCCCAGACAGCTGGGCTCCATTGAGATGAGGCAGAAGGATGCTCCTGTGTGTCATCCCTGAGCAATTTTAGCAGGACGGGGGAATGGGAAGCTGGGACTGTGGGAGTTTCTAGGTGAGGCAGAACAGTGACTCCCAAAGGCACACAAAGTCAGAGAATTCTCTAGATTACTGTGTGAGATGCAAGAAGACTCACCTGTTGTCTTCTTGTCCTGGAAGGTGGGGGAGGTGAGCAGAGCTTGGAGGTGGATATGGTAGAAGCTCCCAACTCCACACCTGCTCCATCCTCTGACTTCTGAAGCCTGCGAGGTCCTGGATTACTCAGCTGTCTGTGGCTCTGTGAAGGCCCAGCAAGGCCCATGACTGGGCATAGAGCTGGTCATGTGACCATCGCACTGTGCATGATGTGTGTGTGAGTATCCAGGGGCAGTGGGAAAAATAGGAGACTGAATAAAATGCTTTCACACTCCAGAGAAGCAGGGAGACTCCAGCTGACCTCATGAACAGCCAACTGAATACATATGGATCTAAAACATCCCAGGTCAAACAACCAAGGAGGGCCTACTATTCCCTCTTCTATCATTAATGACTCATTTTATTATTTGAATCTACTCACCCCCTCCAGACATGTCTTCTGATCCTATTGTCTTAGATACTTTACCTGTTTCTGTGATGAAATACTTTGAGCAAGGAAACTTCACAAAGAAAGCGTTTGTTTGGGCTAAGGGTTCTAGAGGGTTAGAGTCTGTCACAGCGGAGCAAAGGCATGGATGGCGGCAGGAGTGGCTGAGAGATCCCATCTCAAGCCGCAGGCAGGAGGTAGAGAGCACACAGGGAGTTGTGACACTCTTTTGAAGCCTCAAACTCATCCCTAGTGACATATTTTCTCTAACAAAGCCACACCTCTTAACCTTCTGCCAAAAGTCACCAGCTGAGGAACCAAGCCTTCAAATTCCTGAGCATTTTGGGGCCTCTTATTTAAAACCAGAGCTTCACTGAACTCATTTTTACCTGCATTTTTGTGCTCTGTTGATGACTGTCCAAGCGTCTATCTATTTCCAGTCTCATTTCCAGGTTCTTACGGGATTTTCCCTGTCTGCCTGGCATGGCCATGTCTATGGTGTGTGTGTTCTTTACCTATGAGCTCAGACTAGTTTAACCTTCACTGTGGGTCCCTGGGTACCGACATTTGAAAATATAGTGGGGCTTTCAATCCTTGGGTAGTTTCCCCTCATCCTCCTATTCCATGCTTCCAGCATGTGCGGGGTTCTTCCTCCCTCACCCCTAAGCCTGCCCCCTCTTTCAGAGCCCATATGAAGTCCAGCTTCCTGGAGGACAATTTCAGGCTCAACCCTCAGGACCCAGAGTATTACAGAGCTGTCCGTTTCTCCATATTTTAAGTTGGTGTTTCCTTTCTGTATTTGTAAGAAAGATTATTTCGGGCATACTAATTGATAATTTGTATCCATCCTTAGAGCAAAGGACATTCTTTGCTTTTGTAAAACTTTTTTCATTAAAAAAGTTCATTTTTAATTGTCTAATTAACATCATCATGGCTTCATCTACTTATCACATTAATTCTTTTCATTGACCTATGCAATATAAGGAACCACAGGTTGCCCCATTCCTGGATCCTTTGCGGGGACTTAAAGAGTCCCGGCCATCCTTTGTGGAAGGCACTGCCTCTTTGGACATATGGCTGAAGGCCCTATGTGTTTTCCAGCCCCCACACACCTCCAAGCTGTGTGTTTACAAATGGCCTGTCTCTTGGGAATAAATCTTTGCACTTTTCCCAGGAAATATAGTCTATAAATCACAGTGACATTTTAGATGAGATTCGCCTCCTCCTGCGCCTCTGCCTTTAAGTGACCCCCATCCCTGTGCGTGTTGCAGTACTTGGGGGAGCCCAGCTCAGCCCGGTCTGGGTAGGGACGGTTAGTTAAAGATAAGATCACTGACATCTTCAAATGTCACATTTGTCAACACAGGAGTGACCCTGCCCCAGGTGCTGGACGGGATGGCTCAGTAATGTTTAGCATGAGAGCCTCCCTTACCTCGCTCACATCCTGGTCTTGGAAGGCTGCTGTCCTCACAGATGGCAGCTACTTTTTAACACTGTGATAATTGATTTTATTGTCAACTCGGCTAGGCCGCAGAGAGTGTTTACCAGAATTAAAATTAGACGTGAAGGAAATGATTGGACAGATAGAAGAGGAATGGAACTGGGTACCTCAATAAATAGAAGTACGCGAAGGAAATGTTTTTAAAGAAAGAGATGAAATTAGGCAGGTTGTAAGAATCAGATGCTGGTCACAGATAATGTCATCAGAGAAACAGAAAATGCAAAGATGAAAGGATAATAAAAAGTTTTGGAAGTCAACACATAAAAGATGAACTTAGGCCTGGCAAGAGGGCTCAGTGAGTAAATGTGCTTGCAGCCAAACCAGACAACCTGAGTTCAAAGCTCAGGACTGACACTGTGGAAGTAGAAGCCCGATTCCCACAAATTGTCCTCTGCCTTCCATACATGCACTGTGGCATGCATGTGCATGCACGTACATGCGTACACACACATTATATATGCATATATATGCATATATATAATATACTATGTGTATATATAATATAAATATATGTCTTAGTTAGGGTTTCTATTGCTGCGATAAAACACACTATGAACAAAAGGTAAGTTGGGGAGGAAAGAGTTTATTTGGCTTATACTTCAGCATTGCTGTTCATTGCCAAAGGATGTCAGGACAGGAACTGAAACAAGGCAGGATCCCGGAAACAGGAGCTGATGGAGGCTGTGGAGGGGAGGTCTTACTGGCTTGCTCAATCCACCTTCTTATAGAACCCAGGACCAGCAGCCCAAGATGGCACCATCCACCATGGGCTGGGCCCTCCACCATCGATCACTAAATGCCTTACAGCTGAATCTCACGGAGGCATTTCCTCAACTGAGGCTCCTTCCTCTGATGACTCTAGCTTGTGGCAAGTTAACACACAAAACCAACCAGTACAATACATACATAAACTTACATGCATATATTATATAGACATATTAAATAGATATATATATATAAAAGAAATTTAAAAAGGAGACTAGACAAGAGATTCAAAATGGATTATGATGGAGGCACTAAGGCAGATCCTGAACATGGGCACAAAGACTAGACCAGCAACGTTTGCAACTAAACAGAACCTCCTGAGACACCTAGAGGTCTTGGTGTTGCAAGAGGACACAGCCACATTTGGGAAAGTCCACCCAGAACAGATCCCATCAAGCCACACCTTAGGAGTCTCTGGAGCTCCCGCGAAAGAACAGTCACCGTCCTCCAGGCAGGAAGAGCAGAATTCTCACAGAGCAAAGAAGAAAAATCAGACAGATGCCAGTCTTGACAAGTCTTTATACCAGATGGAACTGGGGACACAGATTTAAGATACACAGAGAACGCAGTGTGAGCCAGGCTGGCTGTCAGTGCACATCACATGAAAGCCCAGAAAACGCTGTCCTCGGGGCTTTCCTCAGCGTCTGCCTGGAGAACTAGTTTGACTCTCACCAAGAAGATGGAAGGGAAAGGGAGAGAGGAGAGGCACAGCTGGAGGCCACAGCAGGCACCCATGGGTAACCAGAAGAGCCAGGGTGGGAAGGAAGAGAGGTGAGCTCTACCCTCTCAGAGGGCAGGCAGTCATTAAACTGAGTATGGGGGTACAAGGCGTGTGTAAAGGGTAGAGCAATCAGGCTGATTATAGAAATTGAACACGGTGCTTTGGGACAGAGGTGAGAACGAGAGGAACAGGATGCTTGGACTGGAGACCAGGGTCAGGAAGGTGAAAGGGTTATGTGTGAGTGGGACAGTGTCTGCCAGAGTGAAGGTGCCCGCAAGGGCACCAGAGAGAAATAACAAGCTAAGCACAGCACAGAGGGAAGGGTGTGTGTGTGTGTGTGTGTGTGTGTGTGTGTGTGTGTGTGTGTGGCACATTATACACATGCACGTCACACAACTGTGACAGAATGAGGACAAATATACTGATTCCATTGATAAACACAGGAATGGGCTTGATGCAAACAAAAGAAATAGGATTTCAGATTGGCCAACAGAATGAACCCAGCACTATGCTGTGTACACAAGGCCTGGCAAAAGTAAAGAGATTAAATAAGTACAAAGGGGTCTAGAGGGGCGCTCCCGGAGTTAGGAACGCTCACTGATCTCGTAAAGGACCCAGGTTTGGTTCCCAACACCCAGGTGCCTGTGAGTTGACTCCAGGGGACCCAGCATCCTCTCTGGCTTTTCATGGGCTCCTGAACATGTGTGAACATACCACACCTCACACATATAATTAGAGATGAGATAAAATATAAAAAAAAAGAGAGGCAAAGAAAGTTCAAGTGGATATATATCCTTGGAAAACATGAAGGGGAGGAAATCAGGTCTAAAAGGCATATTGGTAATGACATCAGGGCCGCCATTCACCAGGAAGATGGTGTGGTCATTAGCACGCACACCCAGTCACATGAGAGTGTAAGTGCAAAGGGCAGCCGTTGAAGGGTGTGCTGGAGGCCTGAGTAGGAATTACATAGAGAAGAAATAAACATGCAATGGGAGTGTGCCATGCCTCTCCCAATTCACAGCCGGCCATCGTTAGAGAGGAAGTGGAAGCTGCCAATGACATGACCAATGGGGCAGAGCCTACAATGGCACATTGAACTCTGACCTCCGGTAATTGAGAAGACATTGTCTTTTAAAAGTACAAGGGACCGCCCGCAAATTGAGCATGTCTATTACTACAAAGGGAATCTCATTAAGTCAGAATCACAGAAAGGGCCATCCAGCCCCCCTTCTTACTACAGGCAGGAATACTAGAAGTTAATTACGGAGCCAGCAGAAGTGAATGCTTGCCCACTAAGCATGTCAGTAAACAACATGGAACAAAGGCAGAATAAGGAATGACACCACAGAACTTCAGACTCAGAAGATAAAAATCCCGGTTGTGGAGCTGGCTTAATGAGTTAAGTATGAGGGGCCTTAGATCAAATGTCCAGCACCCACATAAAAACCAGATGTGGCTATGTGTACCTGTAAGCCTAGCCCTGGGAATGGAGACAGGTGAGTCCCTGGAGCTTGCTGGCTAATGGAATTCCAGTTTAGTGAGAGACTCTTGGCCAAGCCATTAGGGCAGAATGTGGTAGGGGGAGATTGCCTTGCTCTGGCCTCTGCATGTCTGCTCATGTGTGCGCTCATGTGCTTTTAACACACACACACACACACACACACACACACACACACACACACAAATAAAGAACTAAAAGAAATCTGTGGAGCATTGTTAAAGTGTTTATAAAATGGTAAATTCTGAATTTAAATGAAAATAAATATTATTGCAAATAAAAATTTAAAATACAATATATTAATATCCAAGAGCAGTAACAACCTAAACCCTATAAATCAGAGAAGAAGACACAGAACTGGCAGACAGACACCACGAAAACATGTGGCCACCACGGAGGATCTGAGGCAGGGTTCTAGAGGCTGAGAAAGAACACGCTCCCAGATGGAGAGAGTGCCAATAGGGTTGGGTGGAGAGGAACTGAGTTTTCTAATTATCAGCTCATTTGTAAACAGTGTACGAGCAAAGTTAAAAGGTGACGTGACAGAATGACCTTCTAGAAGCTATGGGGTGCCGCAGTTGAGCCCAGTGAGGAGAATCTAAGCAGATGGTTACCACCACAGTGAAGCGGAGGTGGCAAGAAAGATTCCTTCCAAACCCCATCTCCACAGGGAAACACACCACGTTTAATTAGCCTCATTACTAGCAATCTACTTAAATGACTCCGGAGTACATGGGAGGGTGGAAGTCATCTGGGTTCTTCCTCTGAAGACAGCGATTCTACCGAAAAGCAGGGGTGCTGAGCTACCTCGCTGATGGATGTAGATCCACGAAAATCCTCACTCCGCATCCTAAACACAAAACAGTCACAAAAACATGAAACACATAACACTCCATGATCAAGTAGTTTTACAAGGAATGGGAGGGTAGTGCGATATTAGAAAATATATTAATATAATCCATCAAGGGAGACAGCTAAGCATAAACCGCATCTGATCATTTCCAAGGAAGAAGAGACATTCTGCACAATTAAACGAAAACGCCCCATAAAAGTAGCAAATGGAGCATCTGGAAGTTAGCCCTGTACTTGTGAGAGGGCCTTGTTCACCTGAGGGTGGACCTCTAGGTGTGTCCCTGTACTTGTGAGAGTGTGACATTCACCTGAGGGATAGACCCCTAGGTGTGTCCCTGTACTAGTGATAGTGTCGTGTTCACCTGAGGGGTGGACCTCTAAGTGTGTCCCTGGGCAGATTATCTTGATTTTTCTAGCTGAGGTGAAACTGTGCCCACTGTGAGTGACCCCACATCCATCCACTGTGAGTGACCCCGCATCTGTCCACTATGACTGACCCCACATCCATCTGCTATGTGACCCCACATCTGCCCACTGTGACTGACTCCACATCTGCCCACTGTGAGGGACCCCACATCTGTCTACTATGACTGACCCCACATCCATCCACTATGTGACCACATCTGCCCACTGTGACTGACTCCACATCTGCCCTCTGTGAGGGACCCCACGTCTGTCCACTATGTGACCCCACATCTGCCCATTGTGAAGGTCCCCACATCTGTCCACTGTGAGTGACACCATTCCCTAGGCAGAGGATCCTGGGCTGTGTAAGAGTGAAGTAATCAGTGAACAACAGGATGCATTCATGCACTCTTCTCTATTCATTATTGTGCATGTGGGGTGACCCACTCCTGTAGGCCCCTGTTGCTATGGCTGTCACACAGTGAAGGTTAAAACTTTCTAACTGTGAACTACAATGAACCCTGTTCTCCTAGATTGCCTTTGTTGGGGCGCTGCATCACAGCATCAGGAAAAAAAAATGACAGAGGGACAAACTGGTACAGGGCGGGTCTTCTGGCCTCAATTAATGTCCCACAGACATGCCCAGAAGCCCATGCCTCAGGTGATTCTAGTCCTTGCCATGCATCTTATATGGACAGACAAGAAGAAAATAGGCCCATTTGCATCTTTCCCACCACAGAGAAGCAACTGTGTTGAAAGCCCCTACTTTTCATTTATCTATTTATTTGTTTGTTTCAGAGACTACGCAGCCATAAGAATACCACCTTGTGTAAGGAATACTCCCTGAGAATGGGAAAGGGAAGCCCATTTTTGTCTTTTTCTTTTTGAGAGAGAGCCCATTAGGAATCTTCCTTGGCCTCCCCAGAATGTCGTCACAGAGAAAGCTAATACAGCCAGTCACTAGCCGACCTACCTACAACGTGAGCAGGGGACTTAGTATTGTATATATAGCACAATACACAGGGGCCCATGATTTCATAGGAAGCCCCTCATCTACTGGGAACAGGGAGGAAGAAGACATCAGTCACAGGAGGCCTCACGGAGGCGAGACGATGCTACACCCAAGGGGCTCCAAAGCAACGCTGAAAACATTTCCACTTTCACGCGTTGAAATCCCTGGATGCGCCGCTTTAGAACGAAGGCTTCCACTGCTGAGGAAGTCAGTGAATACAGCGACAACTCCATGGAAGAGCCAGCCTGGAAAAGTCATGGAGAGTCTGAGCCGAGAGCAATCAAAGGAACTGGTTTAAGTGTGCAGAGAACACACACCATAAGAAACAGATGACCAGGGAGCCAGTGGATTGGTGGGGGAGGTCTAAGGCCTCTCCTGTCCCTGAAGTGGAAGAGGGAACAACTGGAAGGGATATGGAGGAATAACGGGGCAAAGCATTCAATTTGGAAAGAAAGTGGACGCCACAATCTCAAGCAGGATAAATCTACAGAAACCCAGGCCAAGTTGTAACATAATGAAACTTCCTCAGGGTGAAAGACCTCAGGGGGAAAGATGCCAGAGAGAAAGCACGCCTCCACCTAATGGGGTGATCTCTTGAATGGCAGTATCTGAGGCAGTAGCTGTGGGAAAAGCACTGTCGACTGGAAGGTTCTATTTCCACGAAACACCCCCAGACATGGAGGAAACTGGGACGTGTTCGGGGAGGGGAAAGCCAGGTGATTTGCTACCCGCAGACCGGCCCCCAATGACAGCCAATGGAAGTTCTCAGCGAGGCAGGAAGCCCGAGGGAGGGTATGGACAGTGTGAGCCTTCTCTCACTGCAGTGTCCTGGATTTTATACAATTTCTAAAATCATGTGTGTGTATATGACATGAAGGAAATAAAACTGTGTAGGGGACCAAGTGGACAAATGGAGATGAGGTGAGATGGGGGAATGCAGGGACATGGGGGAGTATACTCAATGTACCATACATATGTGCATGAAAACCTTAAAAATTAATTGATTTGGACAAAAAAAAAGCTTCCAGAAGGAGAAAAGTGGAACAAAAACAAAAATACACATAAGCAGAGTTGACTCTCTTTTTCCCCCGTGAGTCTTCCAAATCACATATAATGGTTAATGCAAAATCTAGGGCTGTTTGGTGTGACTCTCCATCTATGCAGAGGAAATATTTAAGGTAATGACTACCTGGGGGGAATGAGGACAGAGAGAGAGAGAGCGCGACGAGGCAACTGAGCCCCACCAAAGCAGACTCACAAAGGGACAAGCACACTCGCTGGCTCTAGCTGTGCCGACATATGACAGTGACACACAAAGCCACGACAAACCCCCCACAGCTAACTCAGGTGAAGACAACCCACTCAGACTGAGTATCCCAAAGCCCCTCACTCTCGCATGTTGTCCAGCTCTGGGTCCCTGTGTTAATATTTATGCACTGCAAGAAAACCTTCTCTGATGTGGGCTGAGCGAGGCACTGTTTGATGTGTAGAGCAAGATACCGTTAGGAGTCATTCATGGCTACGTTCCTGGAACAGAAACATAGTGGTGTGTATTCCCCTAGGTCCATGACCTATCTAGTCTCAGATTCTTGGCCACTGAGACTCAGAGATCTATGCAGAAGAGGGGGCAGTGAGACTGCAAGAGCCAGAGGTGGTGGACGGCTTCAAGGAAGCAGCCCCTTCCAGACACGACGGGACTGAAGTGTACTTGAACTCATAGAGACCGTCATGGCACAAGGACTGCAAGTTCAAACCACACAAAACACCGACACTGAGGAGGGGAAGTGGACATGGGTTCTCGCTCCTAACCAAGAAGCTGTTTGTAACTGGTAGAAGCTAGGAAAGGGAAAATCAGCGTTCTTCAATGGATGATACTGCGTAGATCAATTATACTCCAGAGCAGGCCCAATGTCTTTGAGTAGTTGGCCAACATAAAAGAGATCCCATGTGTGGTGGTTTGAAAGATAATGTCCCCCCCCCAATTATCTAGGCACTAGGGAGGTGTGACTTCATTGGGATAGGGTATCCCTTGTTAGAGGGAGCAGGTCACTGTGGAGGTAGGCGGAGGTCTTTTGCTTATGCGTCACTCAGCATCACAGTACACTTCCTCCTGTGGCCTGCAAGATGTAGGACTCTCAGCTGACCTCTCCAGCACCACATCTGCTGCACGCCACTCTGCTCCCCACCATGATGATAACGGAGTGAACCTCTGAAACTGGAAATCAGCCTCCCAAGCAAATGTTTTCTCTATAAGACCTGTGGCCGTCATGGTGTCTCTTCGCAGAAATGGAAACAGTAATAAAGATAAGTTGGTTTTTCTGTGTTGGTTTTTTCTTTGTCTTATTGGGATTTTTGTTTGTTTTGATTTTCATCTTTTTATTGTCCTTTTCTTTTTGAGAGAGTGAAAAATAATGTGACGTTGGATGGGTAGAGAGTGGGGAGGATCTGGAAAGAGTTAGGGGTGACAAAGAAAATGATCAAAACACATTTCATGGAAAAAAACTTTGAATTCAAAACAAGAATGCTGAAAGGGTTCAACCCATAAGAAGATAAGGCAAAACCTGATGTGAGTGTGAAAAGAGAAATAGGCCAAAGGGCAAGGTGGAGGCTTTGACTCATCTTGCTGACCCAGGATGAAAAAGCCAGTCAGACGGACCAGAGACTCCATCAGCCAATAGGACACATTGACAGTCATGGAAGACTCCTTTCCACAAAAGCAGACTGCAGTCCTCTATGTGTGCATGCATGCGTGCGTGTGTATGCATGTGCGTGCGTGCGTGTGTGTGCGTGGGTGGGTGGAAACGTCCTCAGACAGAGCACAGCCCCACCACGAGACAAACTGTAGTAGATTTAGGAAAGCATCAAAGTCATGCGATGCGCTCCCTGACACAGCGGAAGCAGACAGACAGACAACAGCGGGGGCATCTCCAGACACTGAGAAACAAACACTCTACTTGTGAATAATCCACGGGTCAGAGGAGACGCCTCGAGGGATGTGTAAACTCTTCCAGACAGACTGAAAATAGAGTGCAATCTACCGGGTGCAGCACAGGCAGCGCGTGGGCATGGATAGAGTGTGTTATTAAAGAGGGGAGTCTCCTGTCAACAATCCCTGCTTCCCCCAAGAACTGAAAACGGGGTAGTGAGAGACACACAGCAGTCAGAAGGAAGCAAGACAAGTGTGGCTAAGTCAGTGTGACTTTTTCTGCACACGGAAGACTTTCGGGTGGAAAGGCAAAGTCATAGAACTAGCTCAGACAGTTCTGAAGGTGAGGCTCACAGGAGGGGGAATCTGCTAATCACATTTAGCAATAGTAATACGTGTGTGTGTGTGTGTGTGTGAGTGTGCACACATGCACGCGTGCGAGCACATATACGTGTGGCGGTCCGTGTCAACCTCAGTGTCCTCAATCTCTCTGCCCTTCACTTTTACTGAACTTGGCACTCTTCCTGAGTGAGCAGCAGCCCTCTGGGATGGGATCCTCCTGTCCGCATAACCCTGGTGCTGAGGACACTGGTCTGCATGGCTACATCTGGTTTGTGTTATTGTTTGTATGTTTTTTGTGGGTGCTGAGGATTCAATCACAGGTCTTCGTGCTGTTGTGGCATGCACTTTACCAACTTAGACATCTCACTAGCCCAGTCCAAAGTCCAGTTCGAAAACACATTTTAATGATGGTAAATAATGACCTCCTTATACATATTTTGAGGCTGGATATGTCTACACTGCTGTCTAATGCATGTCTAGAATGTTTCCCATCCTCCCCCCATCATGACAAACAGCCCATCCCCAGCCGCTCTCCCCATCCCTATAACCTCTGCCCTGCTTTTGCCTCTGTAGACCCAGGCATCCACAGCTCTCACTGAGCAGGGCAGAGGATGTCTTTCTATATCTGGGTTTTTTTTCTTCTCACAATGCCCACTGAGTTTATCCAGTTTATCCATGGGGCATCACAACGTCTTCTCTTTTTAGGGGTAATATTTGCCTTTCTGGATAGAGCCCATTTGTTCCGACTTTGACCTAGTGGCAGACTCTGCTGTTGTGAGAGATGATGCTGGGCCTCGGGGTGTGCAGATGTTTTAAGACCCTTTTTCAGGTTTTCAGGATAC
This sequence comes from Arvicola amphibius, assembly GCF_903992535.2. Lineage (NCBI taxonomy): Eukaryota > Metazoa > Chordata > Mammalia > Rodentia > Cricetidae > Arvicola > Arvicola amphibius. Next base: position 45,205,419 of record NC_052055.2, read on the forward strand.
AGAGTTAGAATGCTCTCTTTATATGTGTACAGATAATATACAGATATTTCTTATGTACCACAGAGAAATAACCCAGGAAGCCAGGTGCTTCTTCCTAAGCGGGGCTCATAGTTTCATTGCATAAATGTGCTGCATTTGTAAAAACTCTGCATGTTATAGAGACTGCACTTTTGCTTTCTGAGCAGTCACCACAGTGCTTTCCAGACCAGCTGCATTATCTCCCGTCCCTGCCACCAACATCCTTGGCACTGATATCTTTACCCTCTCTGATGCTCATGTCTGCTTGCATCGCAGGCACCCTGACAGGGGCAAGGGGACAGCTCACTGCAGGTTTGATATGGACTTCCCTGATCTACAGCACGGTGCTCTTTATTTTATGGTTACAATTTGCTTTTTTTCTCTTCTTTGGGAAAATATAAAATGTCCATTCATATCTTTGCCCTTGTGTTCGTTGTTCTTTTTTTTTTTTAACTGCACGAGTTCTTTACATATTGTGGCCACTGTCACATATACGATTTGAAAACATTTGCTCATTCGTGGGCTGCCCTCACTCCATGGATAGTGTCTTTCAATGTGCAGCTGGATAAGAGGAATTTTTATGTAGATCTCAAAGTCAAGGCTGCATCCTACTGGCAGACACCAGAGAGATCAATGGAACAAAATCAAGGGGAATTCATGAATAGGCCAACATCAGCGTGTTAGCCTCGGTTTTGATAAAATAACAAAAGCAATTTAGTGGAAGGTATACGCTCCTGGCAACAGTTCATTCCAGAACAATTGGATGTATACCGACAAAATCAAAAACACAGCCAAACAAAACGCCTCTGTCGAAATCCCACATTTTACATGAAAATCAGCCTGTGGTGGATCCTGGACTTGAGTGTAAAAACTAGAAAAGTTATAGAAAGATGCCGAGGATCTACAGGGCCTCGGGGTGGACAGGGAGTTCTCAGAAAGGACAGTTTGTTAGGGACAGGGTTGACAGACTGAACCCTGAGCACTGTCAGGGATGGGGACATAGCTCACCGGAAGAGAGCTTGCCAATAGGGTGTCAGCCCGCAGGTCTTTGTTCTGGCACTTACAAAAAATAAAATGAGATAAAATAATTTTAAAAAAAACTTTTGTTTTGTGCAAGAGAGGGAAGTCTGAAAACCAAGCGTGTAGGATGTATTTATTGAAATCTCAAGATTTTAGAACTTTGGCCAACAAGGATGAAGCATCCTAGCAAACAGACACAGGAAGAGACCAGTCAGCACTGACTATTAGGGAAATGTCACCAAAGCCCCAACAAGCCACCATTCCTCACCTATCCACATGACCAGTATGGTGTCCACAGTCCTGCTGAGGAGGCTGACTAATGAGGTAACCAGAACATCGCTGGCAGGGACCTGTGATGGGACAGCCACTATGGCAAGTTGCTTGCTGGTGCCCTTAAAACCCCAGCTTGGGACGCCACATGGTCCAGCATTAGAGTTCACTCAAAACCCATGTGTGAACACTGCAGTGCACGATGTGGAACAGGCCCCAGTTGGAGATACCTCCCACAGCCTCTGACATATGGTACCTAAGGCACTGTGGAGTATCTGCACTCACTCCATGGACTACTGCTCAACAGTAAACAAGAACCAGCTATCGGCATATAGGACTGGTGTGGGACAATTGTCTCTATTCTGTTACTTATATTTTAAATAAACACTGGTTGGCCAGTTGCCAGGCAGGAAATATAGGTGGGACAACCAGACAGGAAGTAGAGGCGGATCAAGGAGAACAGGAGAATTCTGGGAGGAGGAAGCTCATTCCTCTGCAGTCCTGACCTGACCACAGAAGCAGCAAGATGTGACTGCCCCACTGAATAAGGTACTGAGCCACATGGCTAACATAAACAAGAATAATGGGTTAATATAAGTTATAAGAGTTAATAAGAAGCCTGAGCTAATGGGCTAATCAGTTTATAAGTAATGTAGACCTCTTTGTGATTTCTTTGGGACTTTATGACTGTGGGAACGGGGCAGGACAGAAACCCTGACAACATAGGACTATCAACATGAGTATCTACGTTGTAAGAAATTGATTGTGGTAGTCCATTTTCAGTATGAAGCATGTGTAAATAAGGCTTGGTGTCCTAATTAAATGAGATGGAGGATTTGGGAAGAGGTCAAGTCCTGGCATATATGAAAAAGGGGCAGTCATTTCTTGTGATCTGGAGACTTTTAAAAAATCACTGTCTCATGCCAAATCAGCACACCAGCAAATCTTGCCTTTTCTCTATGCCAGGTTCTTTTCTGCAGAATGATATATTCTAAACTGCTTCATTTTCAGTAGCCTCTTGAATTCATTATTATCTTATTTCCAGGGGACTGAGCAAGTGAAGCAGCTGACTTCCAAGGGTGATGCATTCTGGGATTCTGTTTTTCTTGTACAGCATGGAACAGAGTTAAAAGAGACCGGGATTCGTGATTGTCAGTAGGAAAGGAGGGGACAGGAATCAAATCACACAGCGCAACTGTGGAGAGCGAGGCGGTTAGAAACTGCCGAAATGCTCTGAGTCAGGAACATGCCGCTGCCTGTCCCTGGGTCGTTAGGCTGAGCTGCCCTTTTGAAACCCTTGCAGTCCTCCTGTGCGTGCTTCTGAGTGCTGACCCCGTGCTGAGCGCCCTCTGAGAATGGAACCCATGCTGGCACTGAACTCAGGGCTGAACTGCGCACGGTGCTATCTCACAGGTGAAATCCAGCTAAGGAGCACGTGGACCGGGACCTGAACCGGTACCTGCGTGGCCTGTGTGAATCATCCACCCTAACAAATTAGCCTGAATGTACCACACCAACACAACGGGTGTTCGCTGACTCTGGGCTTTAAGGCCAAGGATGAACCTGAAGAGGTACAGCAGTGGGGTCCAGTCCAGGATCAAGGCTCTGGCATTATTGTAGGCGGCAGCTGGCTGAGGACCCATGTCCATGGTCACCCTCGTGGTCCAGGCAGATCTCGTAGACAGATCTCCTGATCTGTAGACAGAGACCAGATCCACACTGTATGAACTTCTCTGGGCAGCTGCTTCCCTCAGCAATGGCTCACACTGTCAGACAACATAAACCCTTCCTTCCTTGATTGCTTTTATCAGGCATTTGATCACAGAGAAAAGTAACTAAGGCAGAAGGGAAGGCTTAGTGCGCCTGCGTACTTACTTTCTTAAAATTATCTCAATAAAAAAACCCACACATTTTCCGATTTAAATTCCCTGATTATGTGTTTCGTGATAAATTGACAAAATTAGTTACAGACAATAGCTAAATCTCCAAATGGAGGAACATTGAAGATGGCAGCCACACAAAATACAAAGAACATTTAAATTTTAGGCAGTAGGTGAAATTTAAAGTTTTTTATTAGACATTTGTATATCCTATGACTATGATTAAGACAGTCTTTTGGATATGCCTGCCAATATTTATAGGTAAATATTTACAGTTTAAATTAAGATGTGACATCTACTAAATATTTACTTACGAAGAAAGAGGAAGGGAGGGAGGAAAAGAGAGAGGGGTGGGGGAAGAAAGAAGAGAAGAGAAAGGGAGGGAGGAAGGAAAGGGAATTGCTTTCCCCGCTGGAGACCTTCCCGACTGCAGTTGTTTTTGGCTGTCTTGGTGTCCCTCACTCTGGCATCTCCCACTCTAGAGTCTTGACCTTCCTGTCCACACCGGAGCTTGTACTTGTCCATAGAAGAAATGTGCTCATGTGTACATGGGAAGGAGGCCCATGACCCCCTGTTCAGAGGCAGCTCAATTTCAGCAGGGCATTGACTCCTACAGGGAGAGACTCGGAACTGGTTGAGGACTTCGCAGTTCCTGTGCACCTGGCTATTCCTGCTGGGACTAAGCACTGTAGACAGGCTCGAGATTAAGCCCCGATGTTCCTCTGGCTTGCTGTGTGATCTCAGATAATATACAGATGTCTCCGAGGCTTAATGCCCTCACCCATGCAGCAGAGACAATAGCACCATTTGATGTACGGCTGTGGATGACAACTCTGCTCACACATCGGCAGGCTACCTCTGCCTCTGCAAGCATTGCATAGCTCATCTGCACGAAGCTTTGCATCTTGTCTCATCAAACTGTCAGTTTTGTATAACCAGTGATGGTATTTGCTCTCACATCTTTCCAAGAAGGTACTGGGCATCTAAGCAACATATCCTGAAGTCCAGTGTTAATCAGAGAGACTGCAGGGGAGGAGCAGGGGACACAGGAAGGTGTGGATGGTGGTGGGGAGAATGCAGGAAGGTGTCATTGGGGAGGGTGTTTGTGTGAGTTCTTGCTTTATAAGGAGAAATGGTCCAGGAACAGATGAGTTCATGTGAGCTGGCTGCCTAGTCCAGTGGTGTAGATGGATCTCCTCTCTCTCTCTCTCTCTCTCTCTCTCTCTCTCTCTCTCTCTCTCTCTCTCTCTCTCTCTCTCTCTCTCTCTCTCTCTCTACCTACCTATATATCTACCTATCATCTGTCTGTAAATTTTCTGTCTGTCCCTCCATGTCTAATCTCAATTTTTTGCACATTCATCCTTCCATTTATCATCTATAAATTTATATATCCACCTACCCCTCTATACATCTATCTATCTATCTATCTATCTATCTATCTATCTATCTATCTATCATTTATCTATCTATTCCTTAATCCCTAATCTCTATCAGTTTTCTGCAATCCATTCTTCCATTTATCATCTATAAATTTATATATCTACCTGCATACCCATACATATATTTATCTAGTCTCTATCTATCTATCTATCTATCTATCTATCTATCTATCTATCTATCGTCTATCTATCTATCTATCTATCATCTATCTATCTATCTATCTATCTATCTATCTATCTATCTATCTATCATCTATCTATCATTATCCATTCATCCACCATTTATCTATCAGCCCATCTATCATCTATCCATTCATCTCCCCATCACTTATTTCTGTTTATCCATCACTCATCCATCCATCCACCTAGTTACATCAGTTTATCTATGTACCCATCTATCACCCATCGGTATCATCTGTGATCTGTAGCTGCAGTTCTATTATTCTATTATCTCTTCTTCTGTGATCTATAGTTCTCTGCCAATTATCTCTATACTTATCTAAGTTGAGCAATTATGAAGGTGAAGAACAAGAACTTCCTTCCTTCTTCTACTCAGAGGCTACCAGACCTAGACTCTAAGGCTTGGGTCATAGCGGCAAGCCTGGGAACAAGTTCCCTCCCATTGGAGAACAGGCACATACATCAGGGACATGTATCTGCTGCTCACAGGCAGGGATGTGTTGGTGCTTGCACCAGTGAAGAACTTCACAGGAATCCTGGTGAGGTACCAATCTCAACTAGAATGAGCTGCACCCTTGTTCCGGCATTTGGAGCAGAGGGTGAGATGTGCTACATAGCCTGTCCCTGTGTGACCCATGGAGCAAGGAGCTGGGTCAGAGGGTGTGTTCTGTGGGTTGGAGGGTGTGGCTGGGTGGTCCTGGAGAGTGGCCTCCTGGCATGTGACATTAAAAAAAAAAGGAAGAAATTGCTCCCGGGTGGGAAGAAAGGACTTCTGATAAGTTAGCTTGTGCCAGAGGGGCTGTGTGGGATGGCATGTGGGGCAGGAAAGGATGAGGTCTCTCAGTACAGCCTGGGTGTCTGTGAAGACCAGGACTAAAGCCTGCATTTCATAAGCAGTTGGTGCTGAGGCCAGGAGTAAACGTTGGAGTTTGTGGGGTTGCTGTCCCATATCACCTTACCACCATTGTCTTCAGCAAATGGGAGGATGTCTGTCCCCTTCTGAGGTAGGAACCACATATTTGGAGGTAGAGTTCTGTCACCTTTTCTCTGCCCTCATCTTCTTATGCTACTTTGTTCGAATTTCCATAGTGATGAGATGTCATCCACACACACTTGAGTGGCACCATGGCCGAGGCTGCAGCCAAACAAAAAGTCTCAGTGGGAGATGAGCTCAGATCCTGATCGGCCGCTTGTTCACCACAGGCCCAGGTGCTATGCAAACCTCTCTGGGTCCCAGCATCTTTCTCGTTAAGGAGAAAGAAGTAAACTTGTGGCTAGCGTTTGTTGATATCATTCCATGTGCTCCTCCGTGCAGTTGATATGAATTATATATTAAGCCATTGCTGCGACTTCCCTGTGAGGCAGGTTTATAATGTAAGAACAAGGCCCAGCCAGTGTTCATCACCATCACCACCACAATCATCACCTCTATCATCACCACCACCATCACCATGACCATCAGCACTACCATGAATTTTGTCTTGAGTTATTCAGCTGTATTCCAGCCAAAGTGCCCACACCTAGGGCCCACACTTTCAAAACGGAGATGCTTTATGGCATTTAGCAAGAATCACATATGGTCTTCATATGTGATGCCCTGGACCCATATATACTTGAACATTTGTTCTCTGGGTCCCTAAAATATATTGTTGGTGAAGCAGCTCCTGTAGCTGACTCTACTGCATAGAGAGCTGGATATCAAGGTTCCCAGAAGAGTTGTCGAGGAGTTTGTACAGAGATCCTTCAGCTACTATCCTGTCTGAACGGCAGCTTCATCCGTAGTCTCCCAGCGTCCTCTTCCACCACAGGCCTTCTATGAACTCAGACGGCATCAGTGGAGCAAAATAGTGTAGGACTGACAGGCCCCCTCCGTCAGCCACCCTGCAGGGCCCCTCGGGGATGCTTGTCTTCTGTCTTTCCAAAGGAGCCCGTCACATGGAAGAGCAATCTGCCGGCAAACTGTCCAGCTTTGGCAGTGGGCTCCCAGGTGGGCATCACGGCTCCAGGGCCTGAGGGATCCAAAGTGAAGCTACAAGGAGGATGCTGGTAGCTCCAGCAGGGAGGCGAGACCAGACAAGTATGCTCGACAGGACAGCCTTGGTCCTTGACTGGGTGGCCGGAAGGCTGCAGTCCTGCCACAGGACAACCGTGTGGGGGTTCTCCTGCAGCCAGGTATGCAGCTTTTGGAAGCTGGGTAGTTGAGATGGCTGACTATAGTCCCTGTCTGAGCACACAGAACTCAGTTTACAAAGGGGAAGGTGTGTACCCTCTGAGGGGGCTGCTGGCATGAGGGGACCTCAGGATGAGCCTACTGTGGAGTCCTGATGAAGATCATTTTGAGCAAACTGTCACTCAGCTTTCCTGTTCCACCTGTACATGGCTAAAAAAAATAAACGCTGCTCGGATGCTATCACAATGTAAATGTGACAACTAGGCCACCATTTGTAGTGAGGATTCCAGTGGGCTGATCTGGATTTCACTGTATGGCTTTCTCTTGTGTTTAACTTCTGCTGTTTGGACACTTCACCTTGTACCTGTGGACACACACACACACACACACACACACAGAGAGAGAGAGAGAGAGAGAGAGAGAGAGAGAGAGAGAGAGAGAGAGAGAGAGAGAGAGAGAGAGAGAGAGAGAGAGAGAGAACCCTACCTGAGAGCAGCAGAACTGGTGGCAGCCAGCCCATGGTCTGGTTTGCATGGAAGCCTGATGGAGGACAGATGTTAGGGCAGAAGTAGATAGGGCTTAGAACAAGGATCTGAAGATTTTCATTTTCACTGGAGGTGAGGGAGGAGGCCAACAAGTTAACATGAAACAATGGACAAAAAGAGAAATGACCTTTGCTGGGTGGGTCGGGATGCCCTGGTCAGGATGACACTTTCCAGACCAAGACTGTGGGAGTAAAGAGGCAACTGGGCAAGGGCCAGCCAGCCTGGTCGAAGGGCCCACAGCTGTGGGAGCAAAGCCCTAATCAGGAAGGAATAACTGAGTGCTGGGGCCATATATTTTGAGCTTGCTTAAGAGATAAGGGAGCAGACCTCCACAGGAGCAGGTAAAAGGGAGCAACTGCTGAGGGAGCAGGCCCAAGCCAGAGACCTCTGTGGGGCGTGGTCGATCGGCAGTTGGAATTAACCAGACTAGCTCTAATATAAAATATTCTTTAATAAAGGAAAGAAGGAGAACTTACAAAACCTGAGTTCCAGCGAGGAGTGCAGGAAAAACAAAGAGGAAAAACAAGCGCACATAGATGGTTTTATAGACTATTTGGGGCAGGGGGGGAACACATCCCACAAACAAGGTTATTGGCTGAGCTTCCCCATCATATGAGAACAAGCCTGAGCCAACAACCTCCTCCAGAGCAGGCCTGAGCCAGTTACCTCTGCTGGAGCAGGCACAGGGAAGCAATCTCAGCAGGAACAGCTCCAGGCAAGCAATCTCCATAGGAGCAGGCCTGAAAGACCTCTGGGATTGCAGAGCAACACTTGGGACTGCTGAGCAACCTCCAGGAACACCAAGTGACCTTCAGGGTGACTGGAACTGTGGTGCTGACTGTACCACGAGGAGCAACCATCTGAGCCTTGGATCCACTGGTACCTGGACAACTGATCGCCAGTGACACAGCCCCCGCTATGCCAATCAGAGGAAAAGATGGCTAGATAAGGTAAGAAGAATATACTCAACACCACAAAGAGCAATATGACACTACCAAAAGCTAGTGGCTCTACAACAGCAAGACTTGAACACCCAAATAAAGATGAAGCAGAAGAAAATGACCTAAAAAATAACTTTAGGAGAATGTTTGTAACACTTAAAGAGGAAATGAAAGATTCCCTCAAAAAAAAAATGGAGGAAAAGACAAACAAAAACTTGAAATAAATCAACAAACCCCTTAAATAAAACCAAGAAAAAAAGCAATCAAACAGATGAAAGAAATGATTCAAGACTTGGAAACAGGCATAGAGACAATAAAAAAATACAAACTGAGGGAATTCTGGAAACAGAAAATATGGGAAAACAGTCAAGAACCACAAGCACAAGCATAAACAGCAGAATACAAAAGATGAAAAAGAAAATCTCAAGCACTGAAGATACAATAGAGGAAATAGACTCATCAGTCAAAGAAAACATTAAATCTAACAAAAGCTTAATACAAAATATTCAGGAAATATGGGACACCATGAAAAGACCAAACTTAAGAATAATAAGGATAGAAGAAGGAGAAGTTCAACTCAAAATCACAGAAAATATATTCAACAAAATCATAGAAAAAAATTTTTCAACCTAAAGAAAGATATGCATATAAAGATACAAGAAACTTACAGAACACCAAAGAGACTAGATAACAAAAAGTTCCCTTGCAAAATAATAATCAAAATACTAAACATACAGACTAAAGAAAGAATATTAAGAGCTGCAAAGGAAAAAAGCTAAGTAACATATGAAGGCAGACCTATGAGAATTACACTTGACTTCTCAATGGAAACAGTGGAAGCCAGAAGGTCCTGGTCAAGCGTTATGCAGACATTAAGAGACCATGGATGCCAGCCCAGACTACTATATCCAGCAAAACTTTCAATCACCATAGACAGAAAAAAAATATTCCATGACAGAACCAGATTTAACAAATACCTAGCCACAAACCCAGCCTTACACAAAGTACTAGAAGGAAAACTCCAACCCAAGAAAGTTAGCTACATCCACAAAAACACAGACAATAAAGAGATGATCTCACAGTAGCAAATCCCAAAGAAGGGAAAAACAAACGCAGTAACATCACCAACAATAAAAATTAAAATTCAGGAATTAACAATCACTGCTCATCAATATCCCTTAATATAAACAAACTCAACTCACCTATAAAAAGACACAGGCTAACAGATTGGATATGAAAACAGAATCATCCTTTGGCTGCATACAAGAAATATACCTCAACCTCAAAGGCAGACATTGTCTCAGAATAATGGGTTAGGAAAAAATTTTCCAATCAAATGGACCTGAGAAGCAAGCTGGTGTAGCTATCCTAATATCTAACAAAATAGACTTCAAAGTAAATGAATTAAAAGAGACAAAGAAGGACATTTCATATTAGTCACAAGAAAAATTCATCAAGAGGAAATCTTAATACTGAACATCTATGCCCCCAATACAAGGGCACCCTCATTTGTAAAAGAAACACTATTGAAGCTTAAATCACACATTAAACCCACTAATAGTAGGATACTTCAACACCCCACTCTTACCACTGGACAGGTCTGTCAGACTGAAAATTAGCAGAGAAATAAGGAAAGTAACAGATGTTATGCATCAAATGAACTTAAAGACACCTGTAGAACATTCCATCCAAACATAAAAGGAATATACCTTCTCAGCACCTCATGAAACCTTCTCAAAAACTGACCACATACTAGGTATAAAACAAACCTCAACAGATACAAAAATATTGGAATAACCCCATGTATCTTATAAGATCACCATGGCTTAAAATTAAAATTCAACAACAACACTAATTCCAGAAAGTCCACAAACACATAAAAGTTAAACAACGCTCACCTGAATGATCAATGGGTCAAGGAAGAAATAAAGGAAGAAATGAAAAATTTCCCAAAATTCACTGAAAAAACCAGACAACATGCCCAAATTTATGGGACAGAATGAAAGCAGTGAGGAAAGTTTATAGCACTAAATGCCCACATAAAGAAGCTGGAAAAATCCCACACTAGTGAATTAACAGAACATTTGAAAAATCTAGAACAAAAAGAAACAAACTCACCCAGGAGGACTACACAGCAGGAAATAATCAAATTGAGCAAAAATCAACAAAAAAGAAACAAAGGAAACAATACAAAGAATCAATGAGACAAAGAGTTGGTTCTTCGAGAAAATCAACAAAATAAACAAAGCTTTATCCAAACTAACCAAAAGGCAGAGAGAGAATATCCAAATTAACAAAATCAGAAATGAAAAGGGGGACATAAAAACAGACATGGAGGAACTCCAAAGAATCATTAGATCATATTTTGGAAACCTGTACTCAGCCGGGTGGTGGTGGCGCACGCCTTTAATCCCAGCACTTGGGAGGCAGAGGCAGGCGGATCTCTGAGTTCGAGGCCAGCCTGGTCTACAAGAGCTAGTTCCAGGACAGGCTCTAGAAACTACAGGGAAACCCTGTCTCGAAAAACAAACAAACAAAAAAAAACAAAAAAGAAAGAAAGAAAGAAAGAAAGAAAGAAAGAAAGAAAGAAAGAAAGAAAGAAAGAAAAACCTGTACTCCACAAAATTGGAAAACTTAAAGGAAATAGAAAATTTTCTGGATAAATATAACTTATCAAAATTAAATCAAGACCAGATAAGCAAATTGAATTGTCTTATAACTGCTGAAGAAATAGAAACAGTCATCAAAAGTCTGCCAAAGAAAAGCCCAGGACCAGATGGTTTCAGCACAGAATTCTATAAGATTTTCAAAGAAAACTAATACCAATGCTCCTCAAATTATTCTACACAATAGAAACAGAAGGAAAACTGCCAAACTCTTTTTATGAGGTTACAATTACCCTGATACTCAAACCACACAAAAACATTACTAAGAAGGAGAATTACAGACCAATCTCACGTATGAACATTGATGCAAAAATACTCAATAAAATACTGGAAAACCAATTCCAACAACACATCAGAAAAATCATCCACATGATCAAGTCGGCTTTATCCCAGAGATACAGGGATGGTTCAACATATGAAAATCTGCCAATGTAATCCACCATATAAACAAACTGAAAAAAAAAAAACATGATCATCTCATTAGATGCTGAAAAAGACTTAGACAAAATACAGCATCCCTTCATGAAAAAGGTCTTAGAGAGAGCAGGGATTCAAGGAACATACCTAAACAGAGTAAAAGCAATATACAGCAAGCCAACAGTCAACATTAAACTAAATGGAGAGAAACTCAAAGTGATACCAATGAAATCAGGAACAAGACAAGGTTGTCCACTCTCTCCATATTTATTCAATATAGTACTTGAGGTTCTAGCTAGAGCAATAAGACAGCAAAAGGACATCAAAAGGGATACAAATCAGAAAAGGAGTCAAATTTTTGCTATTTTCTGATAATATGATAGTTTACATAAGTGACCCCAGAAATTCTACCAAGGAAATTCCACAACTCATAAACATCTTCAGTAATGTAGCAGGATACAAGATTAACTCAAAAAAGTCAGAATCCCTCCTTTACACAAATGATAAATGGGCTGAAAAAGAAATCAGAGAAACATTACCCTTCATAATAGCCACAAATAATATGCAATATCTTGGAGTAACTCTAACCAAACAAGTGGAAGACCTATATGTAAAGAACTTTAAAACATTGATAAAAGAAATTGAAGAAGACACCAGAAAATGGAAAGATCTCCCATGCCCATGGGTAGGTAGCATTAACAGTAAAAATGGCAATCTTACCAAAAGCAATCTACAGATTCAATGCAATGCCCAGCAAAATTCTTCACAGACCTTGAAAGAACAGTACTCAACTTCATATGGAAAAGCAAAAACCAGGATAGCCAAAACAATCCTGTACAATAAAGGAACTTCTGGAGGCATCACAATCCTTGACTTCAAACTACTACTACAGAGCTACAGTACTAAAAATAGCCTGGAATTGAAATAAAAACAGACAGGAGGACCAATGGAACTGAATAGAAGATCCAGATATCAATCCACACATCTTCAAACACCTGCTTTTTGCCAAAGAAGCAAAAAATATAAAACGGAAAAAAGAAAGTATATTCAACAAATGGTGTGGCATAACTGGATATCAAAATGTAGGAGAATGAAAATAGACCCATATCTATCACTGTGCACAAAACTCAAGTCCAAAAGGATCAAAGATCTCAACATAAAACCAACCACACTGGACCTTATAGAAGAGAAAGTGGGAAGTACACTTGAACACATTGTCACAGGGAACCACTTCCTAAATATAACCCCAGTAGCACAGACACTGAGAGAAACAATTAATAAATGGGACCTCCTGAAACTGAGAAGCTCCTGTAAAGCAAAGGACATGGTCAACAAGACAAAATGACAGCCTACAGAATGGGAAAAGATCTTCACTAACCTCACATCAGACAAAGATCTGATCTCCAAAATATACAAGGAACTCAAGAAATTGGACACCAAAAGAACAAATAATCCCAATAAAAAAATGAACTATAGACCTAAACAGAGAACTCTCAGCAGAGGAATCTAAAATGGCTAAAAGACACTTGGGGAAATGCTCAACATCCTTAGCCAGACAAATGCAAATCAAAACAACTCTGCAATTTTATCTTATACCTGTAAGGGTTTCGGCCAAGATCAAAAACACTGATGACAACTTACGCTGGGGCAGATGTTTGGTAAAGGGAACACTCCTGCATTGCTGCTGGGAGTGCAAGCTGGTGCTGCCACTTCAGATATCAGTGTGATGATTTCTCAGAAAATTAGGAAACAACCTACCTCAAGACCCAGCATGTACCCAAAGGATGCTCAACTGTACCACGAGGATATGTGCTCAACTATGTTCATATCAGCATTATTTGTCATAGTCAGAACCTGGAAACAACCTAAATGCTTCTCGACCGAAGAATAAATAAGAAAAATGTGGTACATTTACACAATAAAGTACTACACAGTGGAAAAAATAATGACACCTTAGAATTTGTGAGCAAATGGATGGATATAGAAAACATCATACTGAGTGAGGTAACCCAGACCCAGAAAGACAAATATCATATGTACTCACTCATAAGTGACTTTTAGACATAAAGCAAAGAAAAACCAGCCCACAGTTCCAATCCCAGAGAACCTAGACAACAAAGAAGACCCTAAGGGAGACTTACATGGATCTAATCTACATGGGAAGTAGAAAAAGACAAGATCTCCTGAGTAAATTGGGAGTATGGGGACCATGGGAGAGGGTAGAAGATGGGGGAGAGATAGGAAGGGGATTAGAGAAAAATATATAGCTCAATAAAAACAACTAAAGAGGGGCGCATA